>NW_017305485.1:3895805-3900897 GCF_001594115.1 Trachymyrmex septentrionalis
TATATATGTATGTATGTATGTATGTATGTGTATGTGTGCGCAACTCTACGTGTCGAACTAGAGCGATCCGGGGTGCTGGCAGGGTGGCATCGATGCCGAGGGATGGATGGAGCGGCCCCGTAGTTCTGATCGCTTCGAAACCACCCCCGACCCTCTCGCCACTATCCCGATGCTTTTCACCCTGTATAGCCGTGCGATGTACAGTATGCGAGATAAATGCACGTCGACAATGCCAATAGCAACCTGTGCGATTAAATTATAAATGTTTATCAAAGTACGAATATGTCGACGAAAATTAATTTTCATTTCTTTACTTTTCAGGTAATCTATAGATGAAGAAACGTATTTCTGCATATTCTAGTGTAAATAGCAGAGGGTATGTTTATATTTTTTGTGTATATCGTAAAAAGAATCGTAAAAAAATGCACATGTTTAAAGAATACTGCATCAGCTACACTGAAAATGGTTTAGTATTTATGACTATAATTGCATGGTAAATAATTATTGTTAGGAGCTTCATTTTTATTACTCCTACAATGTCAGTAATAATTATTATATTTATAGTTCTATTAAAGATTTATGTATATTATACATGTAATATAATTGGTCTTGAAAATTATTATAATTTGCAATCGTTTTTGAATCAGTATATTATTTAAATTTGTTGTATATAAAACTATAAATATATAAACTATAAATATATAGTTATTACTGACATTATATCAGTAATAACTATAAAAATGGAGCTTCTAATCATAATTATTTTATCATGAAATAATCATAAATACTAAACACTTTTCTTTCAGTGTATAAAACTTGAACAGCATTAAATTATACATTAACATTTATACATATATAGAGAAAAAGAATTTTGCAAATTTGGCCGTGTTATATCGAGAATATTTGAGCAGTATAACGTATCTTTAATTATCGCGTAATTTGGATATTTGCTCATCACTTTTGAAACTAACGGGATTTTGATAAATCCCCTATGGCTTTTCCAGTCCGCGATTAAGCTAAAGTGATTATAACTTGGTACGAATACTTTAGAATACTTTATGCGGGGTGAAAATACCCAAGTCACACAACACCCCTACCGATCACGTTCTCTATCCGAAACAATCGCATCCCCGATAACCATCTCCTCCTTGCTGTTGTCGCTGAAGCGGAATGTACGTGCGCGTGGCGTGGTGTGTGGCACTGGCGACGGCACGGCATATCGATCACCTCATCCCATCACCACCCCTCCGGTGGATACGGGTAGCACCAGGCCAGAACTACCACGCTTCCGTCGCGCCCTCCTCACCGCCCGCACTCCCTTTCGCGGGGGTAGTAGAGCCGCACGAGCCTGCCCGCCCCTGATAACTCACAACTCGCCCATCCATCCATCCCCTGCTCTTTCGTACCCCCTGCTGCTTGCCCCGACCCCCTGAGATCCCCGTGAACAACCACCGCCACCGACTGACGGTGCTGTCGGACCCCCTCTCGTGCATCCGATGTTTGTTACGCGGTGGCACGCGCGCTGCTCTTCCTCGTCGTCATCCTCCGCACATGTCGATTCTCGCGGGGTTCGGTTGGTTGCATATCCCTACGGCGGGCAGGTATAGCTCGATACGAATACGTTGAGGTTTTTCTTTCTCCTTTTTTTAATCGTTCCTGCATTACTCGAGTTAGCTGCCGCATGTTCTAAACGCAAAGTGGGTCCATTTTGTTAATAGCAAATTTTTTAAAATAAATTTTATCACAAACTCTTACAAATCTATTTATATAATTTAAAGTAAAAGACTGTGACAAATATAAAAGAACTGTACGTGTACCGTAGAACAAAGGTGTTACAAAGAAACTGCATTTTCAATTAATATTAGTTAACTTTGTCAATTTCATAAATTATTAAATACAATGTCTTACATATGTAATATTTATTTATATAAAAAGTATAAGATGTTCTGTACATTTTCTTTTTTTTTAACTTTCTGTATAATTCTATGATATTGGGATTTACATATTTTTATACTAAACTAATAATTTTTATGATTGTAGCATTTGCGAAAAAGTACTTTTATACTAAGGCTTTCAGTAGCAACAAAAATTCATTATTTCGGAGATGCAGAGTCAAGGCCGAATTCACGCACGTGTGGTTTAGAGGCTATTGGAGATTTGCGAGGTTTTCGGGGGCAAAAGCGAGCGACGGGCAGTCGAGGGTGGGTGTGCCTGAGATCAGCATGCTAACGATGTGTACCATTCCGGCATCCTCCCCTGCATTCGAGGGATGACGCGTGCACACGTCTGGTCGGAGGATCAAAAGCGATCGTGTGTATCGCTGATCCCTCTTAGTCCTCGATGTACAGCGAGTGACATTTTTGGTTACGAACGAGTTAAAGCGGTGTTGCCTGTGACGTGCTTTCTAACGATCTCCCGTATCTTTTAAAAAATAATTCTCACAGAAATATAATGCTCTTTCAATATTAATAATTTCAGTATAAATAAATACTTAAAGCATTAACTATTAATGACGGAACATGTTAACAAAATTGTTGATATGTATTTTAGCTAGTTTTCAAGATAATTTAACAGCTGTTTTTTGCTAAGAATTAAGTTCTAAAGATACAAATAAATAGCGAAAATTTTTGTTTTTTTTTTTTAATTTGAAAAAATAGTTTGTTAATTTTAAGACTTAACATTGCAGATTTAATATCGGACGCATAATTTTCCATGTCACCTTCTTTTTATTGTTAACATGACTTTGCACGAAACTATTACTTTCGGGTAAACGAGAACATATTTCGGTCCATGTGGTTTCAACCTTGAGTCGCATTGCCAGCAGTCTGGCAAGCTGCATACTGGCAAGCTGCAATTGTGTTCGGTCAGGGAACATTACTTCGAGTTAGTCTGTAGTCGATATATAGAGCTCAACTCGGCATCTGACTAAACTGCCAATTTAACAGTAGTTAGTATTCCACCTTCTTGCATTAAGCTTCGAGTCCTACGGTTCCATTAAACGATCGTTATATCGAAATTGTCGAAAATTTCCGTGAATCTTCACTCAACTTTTTTCGATTTTCACGTATTTTCACGTGAAAAATGTTAGAAATATTTCTTGATATTTTTAATAAGCACAAAACTTCTGAAACCGTTTTGTCTTAGACATATTATAATCAAATGTAAACTATAGATATTTTAATTTTTAAATTTTATTAATTTATGAAGCATTCCTTCGATGAATATTTCCGTTATCTTATAAAATTGTCTTGATTTGTGGGAAATAAAATCTTTGGGGAATAAAAGAAATTTCTATATCAAAAATTAGAATTGTATAAAAAAATTAGTTTGGATAAAATTTAGTTGATTTTTTTTTTAATATATATTCCCCATTTGTATCTTAAACTTTGAAAGATGTTACCTTCTGGCTTATATTTATAAATCATATGAATTAAAATATGAAGACTTTTGAATATACTCGTATAATAATTAGAGACTAGAGATAGGTAGAGTTAATTATTTGCGCACCACTAACTGCATTTTGATTCTTACAACCCTATCTTTAGTTTTCGATTGTATTTTAAAGATTTGATTTGTAAAAATAGAATAAAATAGTTAGAAGTTTCTAATGTATTAGAAATTTTTGTCTAACGATGTAATTATAAGTGTGGAGTATTCTGGATCTTGGGTTTCTGAATCTTCGCGAAGTGGCTTAGCCGTTCCAAAACACTTTGAGAGATAGTCAGAATCTTACCGTTCTCCCCTTTCGCCTCCGGATACGGACAATTTATTGCGCTGAGAAGGAACAGGTTGATTTCACTCGCAAATAATGGATCGCGTTGAAATTTAATACGCAACGTTTGATGATCAGATCTGTCCGCTAAAGGGAAAGTATCATATTATCATATTTGCAGGGTTGGAAAAGTTACTTCATAAAAGTAACGCGTTATTGTTATCATTACTTACAATTAGAAACTAAAGATTCGTTACTTTTTTTGTTACTCTTTTGTAACATTAAAGTAAGATATTGGAAAAATTATTTAATAATTCATATTGTGAAATTAGTATTAAAATTTAAAACTCTAAGTTAATCTCTGTGTAGCAAGCTTTTTTTTTATATTCAACTTATATCTAATAAATCTTCGACAATTCTTTATATTAATATTTTTTATTTTTTTAATACATACTTATTTTTAGGAAATTAAATGAAAAAGTAATGAAAAAACGGTGGCATAAGTAACTCGCATAGCAATTTGTTCAAAAATATCTACGCGAAGATTAGTAAATTTAAGTCTCGATATCTCATACTACATTTAATTACAGTAAATATATTTTTCTATATCTTTCACGATTGCTAGAACAAGATTTCAGTAATAAGCCAACAAGCGAGAAGGTAACATCTTTATTAACTTATATGTAGGATTAGATTACAACGTCACTCGTATGAAATTATCGCGATTGATTTGCAAGGCAATTCTCTCTTAAAGACGATAACACACGATAATATTGCGTAAACAACAGCGGGGCGAAAACATCCCTTTTCCCAATCGTTTGACGGCACTCTCCATCATTTATATCGCGTCGCACATTTATATTTATTAAAGCATTCACGTGCACGCACACCCGTACGTGCGTGCGCACGTATGATAATGCACTCGGAATAAATGTGCCACGAAGAGTCGAGCGCAGCGAGAAGCAAAGTGTAATAAATTTCAGGGTGCGAGAACGGGGGTGCGAGGAAAAGAGCGCGCTGCCGGAGGGATAGAAGGTCGTACAAGAGGGGTCGTCTCGGTTCGCCGAGCACCGAGGGGTTAGCACGAAGACGTCGCTCGAGTATTCCGAGACTCTTCACACCCGATATATATCAGTAGAAACGAGTGCTCGCACGCGCGAGAGGGTTGCGACCAGGATTATCCCCGGAGGGTAGCTATCAACGAGAGGTCAGGGGAACGTCGGGATCATTTTAATTGCTAACCGTAACGGGTATCACGTTCGCTGTTAAATTCATAATGTCTAATCATACTTAATCTGAGTTATTTTTAATTGTATCTATAGATCATTGCTTAATATATATATATATATATATATATATATATATATATATGTCATTAAT
>NW_017305485.1:3900997-3910094 GCF_001594115.1 Trachymyrmex septentrionalis
GTTAATTTGATTAAAACAATAGGGTTGAATAACTTAACTCAAGAAAGTGTATTCTGTTTCTACTCAAACTTAGTTAATTATTTACTAAATGCATACATTATAGACAATGTTTTTGAAACCAAATACAGAAATGGATTATGTAACGCAAGGGATTACGTTTCCATTGCTCCTTCGATATCTAGCAGTGTATGATTTGATAGACATTGGCACTTTTTCAGTTGTAGATTCACGTAAAAAACGGTTTTTTATGAAGTATTTAAAAATTAAGCTACATAGATCTAAAAATAATTTTGTTGAACCATCAAAATCATTTTTAGGAAGATGGTCAAGCTGGTTGCTAGAAAAATGTCAAAATATTTTACAGCTTTGTTCTTTATATTGTACTTGAACTTTTATAATTATATAATTATTTTCAAATTTGTATCTAGTAAATTTTTAAATACTTCAAACAGTTTTTTCCATATTCAAATTTATCTGATATATTTAAAAGATAAAAGAAGAAAATGATATAATATAATAAATAATATATTACATTATAAATATATTAAATAATGATATCTTACATCCACTTTTTTTGTAAAATTGATAGAGTTGCAAGCAGATCTAGAATTTATTTTTATTTAAATCCGATTCTGATCGTATTTTATGCTATGTACGACAGATGAAGTGAGACGCGGTCAAATATGAAGCCGCAGAGTTTAATTATCATATCGGTTTTGATCGATCGCGAGCGGATACCCAACTGTGATATCGTGACGATCGCGCGGAATTGTTAATGATATTAATTGATACTGCCGAGTATGTTTTGCAAATAGAAACCGCGGGGACGCGGACGGTCGTAAAATATTCGCCATCCTTGACGGTTTTATGTAACATGTAGGGTGAAATTAATTATTTGTATTGAGTTACACGAGCGATTGTAAATGAAATGATGTTTTTCATATGTGTCAAGTTCAGAGAAGTGTATAACCGGGTTTATTAAATTACGAGCTATTATATATAAGTTTAGAAAAATTTTATATACAGGGTGTTTGATAAGTATGTAACGATAAAGCTCTTGCACAGGGGTAGAGCAGATTAAACTAAGTCAAAAAGTCCTGTACCATTTTGCAATTTTCGCATTAATTAACAAGATATTAAATACTAAAAATCACCGAATATTAGTTTTCAATAATTTTTTTACTCAAGTATTATCAACTTACAGAAAAACAGCAAGTCACAAAAATTGTTTATTTCCTTTTCATAGAGTTTTGAAATTTTTTTCAGAACCGCATTTTCTTATATTGGTAAAAATGGTTGCCTTAATAAGAAAATGTAGTACTAAAAAGTTAATAAAAAATTCTGAAAAAATTTTTAGAGCTCTATGATAAGAAAATAAACAATTTTTGTCTCTTCTTATTTTTTTATAAAGTTGATAGTAGTTGAGTAAAAAAAATTATTGAAAATCAATATTTAGTGATTTTTAGTATTCAATATTTTGTTATTGCGAAAATTGCAAAATGATAGAGGACTTTTTGACTTTAGTTTAGTCCGTTCTCCCCCTATGCGAGAGTTTTATCGTTACTTATCAAATACCCTGTATATATATTTATTAATAGTTCGTAAAAATTTTTAAAGCAGTAAAATATCAGTTAAAGTTGCATATCAAGCATTTCAGTCAATTATATTTTTTATAATTTAACTTTTCAAACGAAAACCGAAACAATAACTATGTAAAGAAGTTGACTTAAATTTCAAGAATAAATTCTCAAAATAGTACGATAAATATTATACATTAATGCACAAAAAGATTTTACTGAAGTATCTAAAAATTTAGTCAAATACATAAATCTGAAAATAATTTTAGTATACTATCAAAATAAATTTGTAGGATGCTCAAACTGTTAGAATATCGAGACTTCTTACAATACTGTTTATCATGCTTGAGCTTGAGTAATTATTTTGATGGTCAATCACCATCAAAATTATTTTCAGATCTGCAGCTACATTTTTAGATATTATGACAAAATTGTTCCTTTTGTGTGTCAATTCTGTTACAATTTTTGATTGATGACGAAATATAATAATGTTCTAAATTAATTAATAAAACAACGTATTTTATAACAGATATTTTATTTTGAATTAAATTTTTAAATTTACTATCCAATTCTATTAACAATATATTGTATTGTTCGTTAACAATATCAAACCTAATTTTAGAAATAAAATTTACTTTTATTTTGAAAAGTATTTATAGAAATTAATTTTAAAAATGATTTGACACAAAATGAATGAAGTTCCAAATGAAGTTTATAAATATCGATCTTAAAGATTCACGACTTAAAAGTGATCTGTGGACAGTAGAATTTCGTTTGCCACATTTTCGCGACAATAGCGAAACCATTTGAGTTTGGTTGAGTAATCTCTGGAATATCGTATTTTATGTATCCAATAAATTTAGCTTCGCGTAAGGATTCGTGTGTGCAACTAATGCGTCATATAACTTTTACAGCAACATTTCGCGGCCACTCGGTATACTCGTATAATGCCTGTGCGATATCGATGAAATTCGCCAGCGCGCGAAAGCTGTTCTTCGTGGAAGGATCCCGATGAGGTATTGTCGTCGTTGTCATCGTCGTTCTCGTGTAGGAGTTGCCGTCGTCCCTGAAGAGGCCTGCCGCAAGCTGTGCAGGACGAGACGCGGCAAGGATGAGAGAGGAAATGCCGCGGATGCCACGACAGCGCGCGGCTCATTTAAGCTTTGGAACCCTCTCGTACCGTCGAGAGGGTGAGCATAACGACGACACTATCGGGTGGCTCCACGCAATTCCCGAGAAAGCATTATGGATTATGCCAGACGATACGCTACGATCAAGATTGATTTCTTGGAAAAAATTGCTAAAAACTGCACCCTCCATCAAGTTTTCACTGCTGCAAAGTATCGAAGTTTCATGGAAACGATAATAATCTTTTCTTTAGGATTGAAAGATAATAAATGTAAAATAATATATGAGATCTTTAGAAAAGGTTAAAAAAATGCATATATATATATATAATCAGAAAAAGTTAAAAGAATTTATATGTAATCTCTATTTTTGTCTACAAGATTTGTTATTAAGAAAAATATTTTGATATATACGTAAAAACTTACTTATTTTGTTATTTAAAAATTGTTATATTCTAATCAAAATTCTGATTAGAACAATTTTTTAATGTGTGTGTGTGAAAAAGGTAAGAAAATTTTTGTTAGTCACATATCTACAAGATAAATGATTAAACGTACCAAACACATTTCATCTCAGGTGCCTTTATATATAGAAATTATTATTTCAAAAGTAGATGATAATTTCTGAATTCGAAATTCTGAAGCTGATAAGTTCTGAACATGATGATTCTTTGCAGCATTTGTTAATTGAGAAAACGCGCTTTTTGTGAACTTTTATGTAGATCCTATTTTTGTAGCGTGGAAATTTTTTGACGATCGCAATTTTTCAATTTTGCTGACTAGTCGACGTGGTTTGGCTCACCCGGTAGACGAGAGCCACGACTAGAGCACCCGAGAGTGTCGCATCGCATTTCGTGGCAGCCGGTGTCCTCGCGTTTTTCCTCTCTTTTTCGCCCTTTCACCCTCGGCTTGTCTCGATCCTTTCTGCGACAGATAGACGCGCGCTCGCGCGGAAGCGAGTAACTCGAGCACGAGGAACGACGAGAAAAAGAAAAATCGCGCATCCTTCGGCTCTTCTCCCGTTCCTTCCGGAGTTCGATTCGCGCGGATCTCTCGCGAGATAGACCTCAAGAGAGAAACTGAACTCTTGAAGTAAGGGAAAATGAAGAAGAAAAATGAAGGACTCTTTGTAAACCTTCATTTCGTTTCCTTTCTTCATTCTTGTAACCTTGAGATTTTTGAAATTAGGATTGTGTTTAAATCCTAAAAGTATTTCTCTTGCTTTAATTTATTATTTTTAATTTATTTTTACTGAAAATGAAATTGTTAGTTTAATTTATCTGGAGTGTTAATTCTTACATCGTGCATTTTGAGAAATTGTTCTGTATAACAATTGCAACTCTTACAGTTATATAAAATGTTTGTAAATTCAAATTATGAAATTTAATAATTATTAGTGTAGAAAAGTTAATAACTTTATCGGGACATTGTTAAGAATAAGGAGAAGTATCAACAATAATGATTGTAATGAAGATGAAGATGTTATTTAAGAATACAATAATTATTTCTGTTCGATGAAGAATAAGTTTTGGATTGATATATGAAAAAAGGACAAGAATTTACAGTGACAGGAAAATAATAAATAAAACGTAAGGATGTAAGAAGATGGACGGAAAAAGAAATGGAAAAGACGAAGTCTCAAAAGAATTGAGATTTTCTAGAATGGAAAATGGAGGGAGGGAGAGAGGTGGAATTTTCTTTTCGTTCTTGGTTTTCCGTTGGAGAACATGAAGGAGTCTGCTTAAGGATTTTGAACAAATGAAAAGGAACAGAGAAATCAAGATAGCTAGAACAAGGAAGATAGCGAACTTTATGGCGCGATATTTCGCCGCGGTCAGGAGTTCATTCTTCGTTACTGGTGAACAAGAGTAATCGGAGCTTTCCTCTTTGCTGTCGTTATCCTTTTCCATCTTATCGCTGTCTCTTTTTTCAATATCTTGTTTTCTACCTTATACATTTTTCATTTGGCTTTATTGCGAACTATTCGTCTAACCTGAATAATTGTTTTATAATCTAGGCTTATAGAAATTGTACTATTCAAGTTATATTAATTAGACAATTACGCGATTTATTTTTATCAAATTGCCTGTAGCGTTAAATATTTAGCAGTTTCAGCAATCAAGCTGGAAATTAAGATTCGACGTTTTGCTTTATACCGATGATGGGAATACTGATTTCCAAAAACACGTTATCAGGATTTATTGCAATGGACAATTGGGTATTCGTGGCGTGATGTGAAAACACAAGCGGGGAAAAAAGCGCGATCGCAAACAAATTCGTTGAACAATTTAAGGCTTAAAACCTTGAAAACTTAATATGAAATCGAATCGTAGGATATTTATCACAGGCGCGATTTCGCGAGATGTAAAAAGAAAGGGGAAGGCGTGGGGAGACGCAATCGGCGTTTCCTAATCGTTCTATCCTTCTGGTCCATTCCCGCGTTTCTGTATCCGGAAAAAAGTTCTTTTCCCTTCTCTCCGGGTCGGTATTGCGCGCACGCTTTTTCGAAAGGTCGGATATTATCGCTCTACTCGACGTTCGTGCTTCGAGCGAGCACTCTCGAAAAGCGTCGTCCTCTTCCGTCCTCTCTCATTCCCTCGCCGTCCTCTTCATCCTCTTCTAGGATCCACGGCTCCTATTCCTCCCTACCTTTTTTTTTTTTTTTTTTATTATCGGCCAACGCTCGACGTCGAAATGATTTTTCGGGGCTTTGCGTTTCCATGACGATGGTATAGAACAGTGCGCGGGATTAATACCAACCGCCTGCAGCTTCGTCCTGTAATCGGGGAAAGGGAAAAATCGCCGCCTCGCCACCTGGTGACCCTCTTCGCTTTGCCGGGAGAGTCGGTGGGTTAGACGATAATTGGCGGATTTGCGAAATTATGCACGACGACGTACCTGCATCTCTCTTCGTCGAGATGCCTCGACCGTGAATTTTGTGACGAATAAAATTAATTAGCGCTTGCAATAATTACTGCGATAAAAAAGAACTTCTAAGTATTGCCGGAGAAACTGACGAAAATTATTAAAATTTATCTTTAATTGTTGAAATTTTGAGGAACTGTATAGTTATGAACATTTTGTACAAAGAAGAAGTCTTGGTCTAAGAAAATCCATAGGTAAAGTTTAGTTATAGAGTATTGATTTATTTACACGCGAGAAAGAACAATTTTGCTGAAGTATTTAAAAAAATTTAGCGAGATACTGATTTGAAAATAATTTTGCTGGATCATCAAAAAAGTTACTCAAGCAGAGTATTGTAAAAAGTTCTGATATTCTAGCAGCAATACTTTGAGTATTTCACATAATTATTTTGATGGTCAAACAAAATTATTTTCAGATTTGTTCACGAACAAATTATACACAATCAAATGCAATTGCATTTGTTTTCTTTCTCTTTATCGCCAGAATATATATTTATCTCATTTTAAATGCAAAAAATTTTTGGGGATGTGAAGCAACACGAACAGATTTAATTTTGTAAAACTTTGTGCATTTAGACCGTCAACTTCCAGATTTGTAGCTGCAGTTAAATTTTTAGACACTTTAACAAAAACCATCTTTTTCGTGTAGAGGCAATAATGGTTACAATAATAACAATAATGATACGATCACAATGAGAGTGCGAGTAGATAAATTTGTGTGGAAGCGAAATATCTTCAGAGATAGATCATTTGATGCGGCGGCGAGTCATTAGCGGTGGCGATGTATTTCCAATACGCTCGTCACTTCTGATCGCGGATTCCGTGGAAAAAGTGGGCGAAAAACGGGCGCGGGAGTGGAAGCTACCGCGTTGACGTCGATGCTTGGGTGGACGATATTATAGTATATGTATAGCCGACACACCGATAAACGCGACGAAGCGTTGCGGCACGAAGCGAGATAAGGCATTTTGCGTGCGAACGCGTCCGTATGTTGCCTTAATTCGCATCGACGATGGACGAGCCCGTTCATTCCATATCGGCTTTCATTTTATATTTTCGGCCGGGCGAGCGCGCGCACGAGCTGTGCGAAAAACGCTGCTGATTTTTTATCGCCGTTTGAAGTGTAGCGCGCCCAAGCGGCAATTACGGCATATTTCCATTAACGCCGCGGTGTGATTCGAGGGAAAAATTTGAGGGAGCTAAAATTTTTAATTCGCCGATGGGAAAAATGCTAATAGACTTCGGTACTTCAATCTCTCTCCCACTTCATTTTCTTATTCATCTATCTAGAAGAAAATATAATTATGATAAATGCGGCAAATAAAGGATATTTTTATTAATTGAAAATATCTCTCTTTCTATATTCAAACGTAGACGTTTGACGACTACTTATTGTTTAAAGTTTGTTTTATTTTATCTCTGCTCTTAATTGCAACGTTTCTGTGTATATATCGTGTATTTTAATCTTTAGTCACTTATTCATTTACTTTTATTTTTTTTTTCTGCTTTGTTTGCTCTTAAACTGCTTTTAGTGTATCTTATCATCAAGCTGTTATAACTTTATTATGTATTATGTCTAGTACTTAAGGAGACAACACACATCAGCTGATATTTATAGTCGATTCTTATATTTGAGCATTCTGATAGGAATGCAGTTTTCCTAGACACCATCCAGTTATACCATCTAATATTACTATATTCTCATTAGTTGTGCCAATACTGAGTAGGAAATGGACAAGAACTTGATAGAGTTTTATTCTGTCCATTTCATGAGCAATTGGTTTGCTTATCAATTTAATATCCATTATTAGTTGTGTTTCTATTCAATAATTGAATTCAGATTTTACACAACTTTTGTATGCAGTAATTGCAAACAAAGCGTTATATTCTGCTTGGGATCCTAAGTAGTTTTCCTTCTCAGTTACTTATAGACAGAAATTGGTATAACTGTTTAAAAAACGTATGAAATTTCTATCAGGTCATCTTAAGACATTATTTAAGACGATCTTAAAATAAGAACGAAATTATGATACATCCATAGTCTCAGGAGGCGTATAATAAATAATTCATTCTCTCTCTCTCTCTCTCTCTCTCTCTCTCTCTCTCTCTTATTACTAATCAATCAAACAAAATGGCTTTCAATTGCAAAGACTTATAGGTGACTTAAAGACTTATAAAAATATACATATACAGACAACACGTGAGGAAGCGAATCGATGTGATAACGAAACGCGCCTGCATTTCCCCATTATCACGTTGTTAGAGTAGTTTACATGTAGCCGTGAAATCCGTCCTTGGATATCGAGTCACTGGCATGAATCCACCTTCTCGGCCTTCCTCCGACCCTCTCTCGTCCTCACTTCTCTTACACCCCGTTGATTTGCTTGCCGGTTCGTGTTTGCTCAATCAGTATAATTAATGGGAGCCAGTGACTCATTGCGGCGCGCCCGATTCGATTTCAGTTTCTCCGTCGACGGACGGGTTGAAGGGATAGGGTGGCGTGCTCGCGCCCTTGCGATTTTCGTGTAACCGGGCTCCGTGCGTAGGTGGACACGTGTTTCCGTAATACCAACGCTTGGTATATAACTTGGACGGAAAGCTCGACGTCTTTTCAGTGAAGGAGGTCGAGGGGTAAGACTGAATGCGAGAAAGATTAATTAATCGAAAATCCTTGAATGAACGTGGAAAATATGAGAATGAACACATAGTATTTCAAGTTTAGATAGATGTTCGGAAAAATTTCGAAGTATTGAAAGAATATGGAAAGAACGTTTTCTTAGTGTCTAAAAATTGTACTACATATATATATATATATAGATGAAAATAATTTTGGTCTTATACTAAAAAAAATTATGTGATTCGTTGCTAGAAAAAACTTTTTGCAGCGTTTATCATACTTGAGAATTATACACTTGAAGGTTCAACAAAATTATTTTCAGATTTATATCTATCTAAATTTTTAGATACTCGAGAAAAATTTTTCTTCCCGTGTAGAGAATGAAATTAATCTTGTGAAATTGGCTCTCCTCCCACCACTATTTATAGCTCATTCGATTGCTCATCTTTTGCACATGCGTGCACATTTCAAATTTTTGTTTTGCACATTTTTGGTAAAAAAGTTATTAAAAAATTTTGAGGTTCTAATTTCATAGTAGCTCCCAACGAGCACATTAGATTTAACTAGTCTCAATCGATAGCTTTCCATTTGCACATTCTGAAACAAATTTTCGTTTGCACACCTTTAGTTAAAATTATTAACAATTAAAGTTTCGAGGATGGTCTCAACTCAGGTAGATAGATTTAAATCGCAGTTACTCAAAATGGAATGAAAATCCGAACAAATTATAATAATATATAATAATGCGCTATTTACACGATCTCAAAATCCGCAAAAAACATTTTGCGCTCATTTCGTTTAGCTAAAAAAAAAAAAAAAATAATTTATTCATTAAAAACATTTATATATTAA
>NW_017305485.1:3910194-3919516 GCF_001594115.1 Trachymyrmex septentrionalis
ATAATTTATTCATTAAAAACATTTATATATTAAATTTATTCATTAAGATTTATGTTTAAGGAGCCGAAAATGACTCCTAATCTGGTGATTAAGAGATCTTTGATCAACAGCGCCATTCAGATCCGGCGTTAAACTGTAGGTATCCTATATATCAATGGATATATGTTTAATGTCTATACCAATGTTTGGTTTCATATATTGATATAGGTACTGGAACACCAGTAGAACAATATCTTCGATATACTTGATACCTTCTCCAGAAATTGATTCAGTAAATCTAATTTACTTGTGGTTGAGGGATCAGTGTGAAATTAGCCTCCCTAAAATTGTTTTTTAATCATTATTTTTTACCAAAAGTGTGCAAACGAAAATTTGAAATGTGCATGCAAAGGATAAGCAATCGAATGAGCTATAGAAAGTTAATTTTTTTAAAAGTGGGGAGCTCCAACTTCACACGGATAATGAAATCTTACTCTTCGATTTCGAGTGAATTTCAAATAATATCCTATGAAATGAATCATTTCAGACTTAGACAATATGATAATTAATGATGAAAGTAGCATATATTTTTATGAAAAGTATATATTGAATTAAGTTGTAAAATAATGTTTTCGCAATATTTTATCTTTATCATGTTTATCATATTAAAAATAATGAACAGCATAAATGTGTAATTTAGAATGGCTGACTGTAATTCGACCGATGCGCCTGGTTGTTTATGTAAATTTTGTAATTTTGGACTGGTCGCTCTCTAATTTTCCAAACGGAAACACTTTGCGTTTTCCCTAACATTTGCATCCTGTGTGTGAGCCCACATATGTTCGTCTAGTCGAATTCGATATGGCGATATGGTTTATTGGTACCTTGGTCAACCGGTCGCATGTAATTGAAATCCGAATCATGCGTTGGCGTGCGAACGCATGATTCGAAACGGTATGCACGTGTCGTCCTGCATGTATGTTAATTAGCCGTTTTAGCCAGCGAGGATTTAACCTCATATTCTTTTTTTTTTTTTCACTTTAAAAGGAATTACGTGAGAAACCGTTCGAAATCGTTAACTTAAAAAATTTCTATTATAAAAATGACGAGAGATAAGAATTTTTAAGAGATGAATTGAGGAGTAATGACAAGTTTCTCAAGAGCATAACTACGTACATTCTAATTATCATTACATACATCTTTCTTAACCCAACATTTTCGCATGAGGTGGTGTTTCTGATACCAGAACATTATATCTCAATTTTCATTGTTCTCTTTGACAATTTATAATTAAAGGATAAATTATCAATTATAATTAAAGATAAAATTAATTGATAATATTCTATACATTCTTAAAATAAAAATCAATGCAAATTTTTTTTTATTGTGGGATAATTTGTTTTAACTCTCAGTAGCCACATCTAAAAAGAGTCCCTATCTACCCACATCCGGGTATTTGTAACCCAGCGTTTTTTCTTTTGCTTGTATCTCAGATTGTAGTGCATCGATTTTAATTAATTTTTTTTCAATTTATCGAAAACTGAAAAAAAAAAAGAATTTTTTAATTAGAAATTCTAAAATGTCGTAGCACAAAAGATATTTTGCAATAAGTGAAAAGGGATAGGAAAAAAACGTTTGAACTATGAAAATCGGGAGGGTTACGCTAACCCTTTGTGGGTACTGAGGATTAAATATAATAATGTGTACACGCGTAAAGACTTTTTTGCTAAAGTATCCAAAATGTAGCTAAATATACAAATCTGAGAATACTTTTATTCCATCAAAATAATTATGTAGGACGCTCAAACTAGTTATTAGTATGTCGAAACTCATTGCGTGTCATGTTTGAGACTTTTACGTAATTATACATTTTAATAGTCCGATAAAATTACATATATATAATTTCAGATCTGTATCTACATATATACCGAGATATTTAGTTTTTAATTTTTAGATATTTCTACACTCTATTACCTCATCGGAGGCTTATATGTATAGGTTTCGTTTTTGTGAATTTATATAATCATTTTTTTGTCGAAACCTTATTTCGCATGTTGCTCCAAATTTTCAGGTACTTTAGTAAAACCATGTCCCACGCAGGTAATAAAAAGTTAAATACGGGAACGGACGTGTTCAATTAAGTGCCACATGCAAGTTCTTCGTTTTTCTTCTTACGTATCTCGTGCACTTTTTCTATTTCGTATCTCGAAGACAAGCCTGGCGCTAATTCGTACATTAGTGCTTTGTGGCGCGAAGACTGGTGCGATAAAGCGACGGGGGCTGTTAAGACGTTTAAGCTGTTCGCCCGCCCGGCTAATTGTAATCTCGCGCAGCGATTTCGCATTTATCAGATGAACGTTGGCGGCGCGCGGGCAATTAAACGGAAGCGGGAACGCCGAGCGAGCGCGATAAATCGCGCTCGGCGCCGTCGTGCGTGAAGAGGCGGCCCGCAGCGCCGCTAATTTATTCGCTTCGCTGCCTTTTAATCGGCCGCGTCGTCGTCGTCGTCGTCGTCGTCGTTCCCCGTCGGCGCCGATAATTGGATAACACGCGGCAAAAACCGTGCCTCCGTCATTTTGATACGATACGGCGACGCAACGCAACGTGCCGCAAGCGATAACCGTCCTATAAATCTCCGCGAGATCGCACGAGTGAGCGACGGGATATACGTTGCACGCGAATGCACTTCTCGTTTCTGACGACACGACGAGATGCGGAGCGACGCGTGAGCTAATTACTTCGGCGAGTTGATGGAATTTAATCGTTCCAACACGCAGACACGATCGGGCCCGTGTGGTCTATTTCGCGATTTTTCGTGACGCGTCGTTCTGCAATCCGTAGAGAGAGAGAGAGGGGGGGGGGAGAGGTATTAAACAAGGAAAGAATTTTGCTGAAATACCTAAAATTTATATTGTAATTAGACACAGATCTGAAAATAATTTTGTTAGACCATCAAAATAATTACCAGGGATGCACTGAGAGATAAATGTCGAAGTATTGTGAAGCAAATGTTACTTACGAAATTTGTGATGACGAAATATACATATATTCTGTGAAATATATTTCATTTTTGTGATATATCTCATTAATTGTAAAAAAATAAAATAGATGTCATATTTACTTAGGAATAAAATTTTATTTCGTTCTTATTTAAATAAATATTTATTTTAGTGAAATTAATGTATTTCTCACAAATAAAGTTTTTTTAAAGGCATCTTTTTCTCAATGTGGGAATCGTTGTTTTTACCGTTAATTTTTACAATAATTTGGCAATGACATTGCAATTTTTTATGATGGTAATGATAACTAATTAAAAATTAAAATTGCGATAAAGTCACTTTTGAGAAATAACTTGTTATCGCAATACGCGTTGCTTATTGAAAAAGTGTAAGTCTTAACAGTAACTTAAATAAAAAAAATAAAAGTTATTATAAAAAATAACTAGTTATTATAAAAATAACGACGTTATTTTTTACTTCCTATTTTTCATAATTACATTGAAATCTGAAAATTTTCAAGCGTGATAAGCGTTGCCGTAAAAAGTGTTGACATTCTACCAATTTGAGCATCCTACATAATTATTTTCAGATCTCTATTTGACTATATATAAATTTTTAGATACCTCAACAAAATCATTTTTTCTATATATAAATACAATAAGTGCTTTCTAAATTTGAATCAGTGGATAATCACTAATTACTCAGAGACATACTTGGCACTGATAATCAGTGAAGTTTAACTGAAAAAGGAAAAATGTTTGAGCATTATATAACTGATATTTTGCATGTTAATTTCAATTTTCGAATATTATATTCATTGAATTTATGCATTATAAAACAAGGTTAGTTAGATCACAATAAAGATCAGATAGATTAGGGTTCTCATATTTCATTCACTGATTACCAATGGCATACTTGGCACTGATATCAGTGATTATCCACTGATTCTGATTTAGAGAGTAATAAAATAAAAATTTATGTAGTTCTTGTTTTATAATTTTGAAAAGTTAAGAGAAGAGACGTTTGTATTTTTTTTTATATTTAGTATAATATTATCTGATGAATCATTCACACTTCTGGATTGGTTTTACTCTTAGTTTTTCAATGATGACTTTTTATAGATGCGAAAATAGAGTCGTGCAAAATTATGCGTAGTAATTGCTGTCGTTGCCGGTGTGAGCCTTCGTTTAAGTAATTGTAGTTTTCAGAGGGTCGCCGGGGCCATCTCGATACAGTAATCGTCGCGCAGAAGTCCTCCAGAGACCATTCGGTTCGTTAACGTGGAGAACTTAAAGGGGACGGCTCAGTATCTTCTCGGCGGCGATGTAATCTTCCGCGAAGAGTCGATGATTGTACTGTAAATTCACGTACGTTCCCTCTTTCTTCATCAAAAACCGATATCTTCGCGAAAAATGAAAATCAATATAAGAGATCATTAACGATGGAATGTTACTTATATCTTTCCTACGTTAATACTTTTCTGGGTGAAAATTCACCCACATAATTAAGCATTTTCTTTATATTTCTTTGTGTCTACTTTATAAGTTTATTAGAATAACTGAACTAACCCTAACACTATTTTTTCTATGTAGAAAAAAATAGAAACTTTAATATTATATAAACTTATTAAATGTTATCTTTTTTAAGCTATTAAAATTTTAATAATAGAAACTGTATTGAACTCAAAAAGCACTTGGATGAAAATTCGTTCACAATAACAGTTAAATATAAACAGTTGAACATATAGAGAGGTGTGGTATGCTTAATGACATAATCGTTAGAGAAAGCAGCTAGAATAATTAAATAATAATTGTGACTACATTTATGTAATTGCAATGTAATATATAGATTGTAATGTAAATGTACCGTGCATTGAAAGAAAAAATTGGCTGAATATGGTATAGCATTTTTAATTGGTTGCTGCAACCAATTAAAAATGCTATGCCATTTTACCTATCTAATTTGCTGCAGCAGCCAATCTTTTTTTTCTGTGTGTATAATTATATAGTTGAACAATATATATATATATAAATTTCTTACATAATTTAAGCCCATTCTACGATTACGTAATAATTGTAAATGATTGTAAGAGTTGATCAATTATAGTCGAAAATTCTCCTCTTCGATTGTGATGTTGATCAAGTCTTACAATTACAGTCAACAATTCTTACAACTACATTTACGCAATTGTAGAATGGGCGTATATTTGCAACGATTTAAGGTTTTGCAAATACGCTTACGCATTCACGATTATACCGGCCATTGCCGGACTTTCGCTGATCATGAGCTGAAATGCTTACGGATTAACATCTCTGAATTACGAGGATTGTTCGCAAAAGCATCGTGTTTCACTAACGCTAAAGCGATGGCGATTCGGTTTCACTGAAATGCCACTGGATCGCTGATTTCGTCGATATAGCGGCCGTATATATACCACGGATTTTGTAGCAGCATCGTGTGTCGGCGTTTTACGTTGCATGCACACGTACTTAGTGAGCGTATGTATAACGTGTAATTAGTAACGTATCGCGCTTTTTTTTATCTACGTCCAGGCATCAGAATTATGGCACTCATAGCTTGCAGCTATTAAGGAAGCGAGGATCATAAAATAGGTCTAATCTTTCTCCTCGAATACTGCGTGCAACGCTAAACACTATATAGATATGAAGATTATTATCTAAAAAGAAAAATTTCAATCCAACGGGGGATTAAATTTTAATATATTTATCGTGTTCTTAGCACGTTGCAATAACTTGCGTATTTTAACACTAAAATAAGTACCAAACGATCATTATTGACCTCTATTTTTCTATCTTTAGATTAATATCATATTTATTAAAATATTTGTAAAACATGGGATTCTGAAATTATTTGATTTTTCAATATATAATTATGATTTTTTTTATGTATTGATGAAATATTTCGTTCGTCATTCACTTTCTGTATTTTCAAAATAATTTATTTAGTTGGTCTTTCTAATGAATAAGAAATTTCTAATGTTAACTGTTAGAGTGATTTAAAAATTTTGTTGTACTTTTTCAAATGTTCTGAAAGTAAATCTGCCCGACATGCAGATAATAATTATATGTATATATTTTTGGTACAAGAAAGAACGATTTTGTTGAAATATCTATAAATCGTAACTCGATTTGGAAATAATTTTATTGGTGTATCGAAATATTTCTATAGAAAATTCAAGCACGATGAATACTGCAAAAAATTTTATTCTAGCAATTATCTGAGCGTCCTACATAATTTTTATGGTCCAACATTTTCAGATCTGTATTTAGTTAAACTTTTAGATAGTTCATCAAAACCGTTCGTTCCGTGCATCATTTGCTATTAAATTAAATTCTTACTACGAAAAATTTTGCCTCTGAAACAAAGGTGTAGCAAATTCTATGATAATTGCTACATTTAGGTCAGTCTCATCAGCGATGAATGATACCCATCGCGTTGAAATAAAAAAAGTCATGTTAAATTTATAAACAACTTTAAATTTCTCTCTACTTTAAATGTAAATTATTGAGAATTCTGACATAGTTAGAGTAGTATAAAAAAAAAAAAAAAGTACCGATAAACCACTGAGAAATCCGAGCAAATCGCGTTGCATCGCTGCTATTCGCATTTCCAATTTCACTACGTTAATTCAGAATTAACCAAACAGGCTCGGGCATGGTATAGCGCGATGGACATCGAATAATTGAGTAAAACGCTGGAGGGTGGGCGTCGCTGGTTCTCTCTCGTATCTTCGTCTCGCTTTTAACGTTAATAATATGACGCGTGCCTTTTAAACGCGACGCTCTATTAACGCTGAAAGCGAGATATCGGTGCGACCGTCGACAGATGCCGAGTTGAGTCAGGAGATCGCTCGATGAAAGTTTAAACTTGCGGATAACGGCCTGGGCGTATTATGGGAGCTGTGACAGGCGCGAAGGGAAAAATCGCCATGTCACTCTCGACAGCGCGCACCACGAAAAATTATTGTGCTACGAATGCGGAAAAAATTGCCCGCTGACGTACGAAATGTTAGTTTTTTTAGCGAGTCGCGAATTTCCACCGAGGTTGTTTCATATCGATTCGGTCGTACAACGAATATTTTCGCGGACGATTACGTAAGAAAACTTAACAAAGCGAGATGATGCAAGTGATATTTTTTTCATACACAGAATACATTTTTTTCCATTACTTGTCACAGATATTAAAGGAACAATGGCAGCCCGATTTTTTTAAGTCAAATTATTTTGTTACTTTTAACTTCCATGTGTCTCACAATCAATCCATTTGTGTGGTTAATTTTAAAGTAAACAACGTTCATGTTAATAAATGCACTTAGTAAATAATAAACTAGATTTGAATCAATTTAATATATTCTCTTGAGTAAAAATTTTTTAATATCCATTGTTTTAATTAGTTAAATGAACGACATATTGAGTAGAGCACTGCCGACTTATTGAAATGATTGAAATAACTTGAATTGAGAGTATAATTAAACATTATGAATTTAACAGTGCATACCATACAGTCCAATTTGATTGCTTATAACTTTCATAAAAATGATTATATTAAAAAGTAAAATTTTTTTTTAATCACCAGTACATAACGGTATCAAGCAAATGCTATACTTTTGTTAATAAAACATTTATAAACAATGAAAAAAATGTTAGAAAAAAAAATGCCATACTGAAAAAGCGTTTAATGGTTTGAAAAAAAATGTTTATTATAAAAAAAAATTATTACGATAAATTTCGTTATTTATCCATGAAAATTCAATTGCCAAAAAATTACGGAGGATATCAAACTACTATCAATTACATTTTTATCGTAACATATTCGGGATTCTAAATAGTGAGATATTATGAAATATGATTTAAAATTCGAAAACGCATGTCCAAATATATCCGAAGAAACGCAATAACGTAATGTAAAATTCCAAAGCGATATGTCATTTTTCCGAGAAAGAGAGAGAGAGAGAGAGAGAGAGGAAGAGCACGCTTTCGCATTCACGCAAAATTTTCGGGCGTGCAAGAAACTGCATGCAAAACCGGGAGATTCTCGACAATTGCGACAGCCGTGGCAGGCTATCGTGGGGATGGCGGGCGCGGGTGGAGGGTGGCTTGCAGGATCACCGAGTCCCTGATATACCCGGCGGGTTGTCGAGGTGGACCGTGGTAATCCTCCTAAACCCCGGCACAATACCGCGTCGGGTTCTACAGCGGCCATTAGCGCGGAAGGGGAAAAAAGATTAAAACCTTCGCCGGTCGCCCGCACCGGCGGCGAATCCCGGTTTTATTAATCGTGCACGTTGCGGAAGATAACGTCGTCGACCGGCAGTTTCCAGGAAAAGGGTTAAAGCGCCCCGAGAGACGGAAAAAGGGGAATTTCGGTCCTTGTATATCACAGCGATCGTCGCTGCGAAAAACGACTACCGCGATTGTGGCTGAGCTAAGCGTCTCTTCGTAGAAAAAGTAAGGAGAGAAATATCGAGAAATTTTAATGCAAATATATAATCGACGTTGCAATAACTTAAATTTTTAACAAACAGGTATTAAAACGCTCGATGATTTGCGAAGCGATATAAAAATCTTAATAACGATCAATAAACGAGCAAAAGGAGATGTTGGAATAAAAATAAAAAATTTAATTATAGTTGATACATAATTTATGTATTAACTATAATTGTGCTATTAAGATTTTTATATTAAATTTTAAACAATAATGAGTAACAAGGACTTCTCGATATTGAAAGTAAAATTGTGAAAAAGGCTGTGGGAGTCAGCGCAATTATATATTAACAGTGCGATTATATATTATGTATATTATACATAAAGATGTAACGATGTATTATAACTAAATGTTTCAGCTCATCTTTGAGGCATTTTCAAATTTTATTTCGAATTTTCATTTGCACACTTTTAATAAAAAAGTGATTAAAAAATAATTTTGGGGGGCTAACTTCATATAATAATCCCTCAATCACCAGCAAATTAAATTTATCTAGTCTCAACGATAGGTTTTTGTTGCATATATTTAACTAAAAAGTTATTAACAAATAAATCTTGAAGGGCTTTACACCACATAAAGTATTTAGCGCGAATTTAAAAGAAACAAGTTTCAACTAACACCAATCGATAGATTTTCGTTTGCACACATTCAGAGGTCTGTTTCTTATTTTTGCACTAGACTGTACTAGAGAACTCTTTTTTTTCCTCGCTTTCGTCAAATATCAAACATATACTTATTTCGTTCTAAATTCCAGAAATGTACACTAATTTAGCCACAGAAAACAGATCTCGACAGTTAAGCATGAATAAATAAATACTGAGGAGGGGCGGGAGGGGAGG
>NW_017305485.1:3919550-3923671 GCF_001594115.1 Trachymyrmex septentrionalis
TTTTAGAATTTTTCGGAAGATGTGTATTCTAGGATTAATAAAACAAGTAGAAATAAATAATATATTTCTCCTTGGTTTCCTCCTTTCATATTATTTTGTCTATCTCTCGTATACATATATAATTATGATAAAAAGGAAGAAAATTTTTTTTAATATATAAAATTTATTAAAAAAAACGCGCAAAGTTCTTTTGTAGGACTCCGTACGATCTTTCTTAGGAGGATCTAGATATATATATTTTCTTTTACGTAAAAAAATCTCGTGCGGTGGGAAAAGGCAAAATCGCTTTCGTCTACCCGATATATAGCAGCGTTTCGTACACACGTAAGAAGCGCGCTGTTGAGCCAGACGCAGCATCAAAAGAGTCTCGAGCAGCTTTCGCCTTTTATTCCGCGTCCACTATGCCGGATAAAAAGGAACGTCGTGGCGAGAAGAAGAGGAGCCGCCACCCACCTCTCGCTCCCGCCTTCCTTTTTCCCGATTTCTTCTCTCGCGGTTGGAAAGAGGAAAAAAGACGAGTGGGGCAGGTTGCGGGGATGGCGGAAGTGCTGAGTGCGAAGGAAGAAGCGATGGATGCTGCAGAGGAAAGACGAAAAAGAAAAGGACAGAGAAGGAGAAAGGAGATGTTCTCAGAAAGAGAGAGAGAGAGCCTTTTCTGGACGGGAGGAGAAAAGAAAGGAAGAGAGAGAGAGAGAGAGAGAGAGAGAGAGAGAGAGAGAGAGAGAGAGAGAGAGAGAGAGAGGAAAGGCGAAAGAGTACGTCCGAATGGTAAAAGAGACGAGAGGGAGTCGAGGGGAAATTCGAACTATGCGTCTTTAGCGGCAAAAGCCACGGATGTACGTCTCTTTTTGCCATTCTCTGTCTCTCTCTTACTCTTTTTCTTCCTGGCTGCTCTTTCACAACGAGCGAGCACTCCACTGACCTCCAAAGCGAAATTTCCGAGTACCAATGGTTGAACGATGGAAAAGCTCCGACTCTCTTTTACGACGCGTCTTTATTCGCGCAACAGCGGTAAGCGAGGAAACATCGTGGAATTAAGATTCGCGAATGCCGAGATGTGCCAACGTGCTCGATCTGGGTCCGCCGCTGAATGTGAGGGAATATCGTGAGTTTCAAAGATGGGGAGCGAGGTTTTCTTTGAGTCTAGCTAGAACCGCATGATTCTATTCTCTTTATGGGAAGAAAAGCTATCGAGAAAACATTTATGAGACGTATTAGATACATAAATTTAGAACTTGGCAGAACTTGGCAAAAAATTATACAACAATAATCTATGAAATATTACCTGTAAATACATATAATAATATACTTAAAAAGAGTCTATCGTATCACACATTTCTACTTTTTAATTATTAAAGTATGTACATAAACGAATAAATTATTAAATTGAAACAAGTGTCCTACGTAATTCGAATATTCTAAATTGTTGGAATTTCGTTTTCAGAATGCGTATATTAATAGATTTTTAGTAGAACCATCGGGAACTATTGCTAAAAATGCTAATGTTTATAATATGTGTATAATATATATTTATAATATATTATATTTTTTTATACTTTAGATTTAGAGGAAAATCGTCGTGCTAGATTCGCGAAGTTAGCACGCCGTATTTTCATATTTGGTTTTTTTTTTATATAAAAAATGGGATTTTTTTTTATTTTTATGTAGAACTGTGAAGAGTGCTACTGGAACTGTTATATTTTTTTTATATTAATAGGTAGAATGTCTTGCTAGCTTCACAGATCCGTATAAACATGAATGAATAAGTACTCGCAATGCAAATTCATATCGAAATAAGTTTTCGAGCGACGGATTAAATAAAAAAGTGAATACTCAATCCTTATTTTTTGTGAGTTCTATCGTCATTCGAATCTTCTCCCAAGTCGTCTTTTAAGGATGTATCAGGAGTACAATCTCTTCAAAAAGTGACTGGAATTGGAATTTTATTCTTTTTGTACAAAAATGATTGTTATATCACATGAAATAGTTTAATAAGATCAACATTTATATTTAACAACATAATTTCATAGCTTAAGGAAAATTTTCTCGTTTTATTTTAAATTTTAAAAGCAAGTCTGCTTCTCTCTCTCTCTCTCTCTCTCGTACCGAAATAATTTTTTATCCAGGTTTTCAATCGCCGCCAAATTTTTTATTTTCACAGATACAATAGAAAAATCTTTTCATAATGTTATTATTTTTGTTAAAAAATACGTGTAATACATTTTTAAATTCGTACATTGCAGTCGCAACACGCACTTTCCTATTGTATACTGTAATGGAATCTGATCGAAATGCAATCGCGAAAATAACGCAAAAAAAATACCAAGTTCAGTGACTCGCTAAACACTCATGAATCTCGGCGTGATTAATGAAATTAAATCAATGACTAATTTAGAAACAGATTCGAAAATATGCGATAATTCGAAATTCAGCATTGTATACACAATATATTTTGGACGCGCAAATTCAATGAAATATGTGTATTATGTACTAATAAATGATCGATATATCATGGTTTTCCATTACTTGAATAAACTCAATCCGATGATTTGTATATTATTTCACGCTCACAATCCAAAAGTGATGAGGAAATTACGTTGAAATCAGTGAAAAATTCAAAACGCGATACGTTTGAATCTAATTGTTA
Source organism: Trachymyrmex septentrionalis (assembly GCF_001594115.1). Classification (NCBI taxonomy): domain Eukaryota; kingdom Metazoa; phylum Arthropoda; class Insecta; order Hymenoptera; family Formicidae; genus Trachymyrmex; species Trachymyrmex septentrionalis. The sequence continues at coordinate 3,922,198 of NW_017305485.1, forward strand.
AAGAAATTATTATCGACCGCATAAATATCGTGATAAAACAATAATTTGCAATTCCCATCCCCCTCATATTCCGTGAGATGAATAAATTGCGCGAAATATACCCGAGTCGTTGCATTTACAATTGTTAATCGCGGAAGTTAATTAATCGGGCTGATAGCAGCTAATTGTTCGTAAAAAATAATCTCATTTAGTATCTTCTGGTATTTGACACGATCGCATTTTCGTCGATTAATATATACGGCGATATGCGGAACGGCTGTAATCTATTCGTTCGAGCCTCGTTGTGTGAATGACAATACAAGCGTGGCATGTGGTGGCCTTGCAAAACAAAACGCCAAGGCCGCGCCTTGTTTCTTCGGAATATACTCGACATATATTTTACGATATACTATAAATTTCATATACGATAATATTTCGCTCTTCACATTTTAGATTAATTTTGATGTATATGAACGGTTCTAACGTAGCAATCAATCTGATATTCATTTAAAAAGCACCATGTAATATGTCGTAAAATTTACGTAACTTAATTTGTTATTACTTTTAATTGATATCAAATTTTTACGTCTCGAAATGATTAAAATCGAAACGATTTTATGAAATCAAAATTATTATTTTCTTTCTCTTGCTTCCTTTGATAAAATTCTGAGATAGAATTCTAAGAACGTAATTTTTCACGTGATTGTTCCCTTTTCGAGCTATCGGAAAAATGTTACGAAAAAATTGAAAAATTGTTAACATATCGCTCTCTTACTTTAAAAAAAAAAAAAGGTAACACAACTAAAAAATTGATTTCCGAGTTATTACTTAAATAACATAATCAATTAACAATATAATTAATGAAATGTAACATTTTAATATTACTTTTATATTAACTGTTCACTTATATTGTGTTATTTAAATACTAAAAAATATTGAATATCCAATTTAACATAAAATATTTAAGTAACGTAATCATATAACATAATTAACAAACGAATTAAATTAGTTTTCAAGATGTATTATGTCTCTCGACTATTTTTAGCTAAATCCTTCGGTAGAAATGCGGCTATAAATACGAGCGTTAATTGCGTATACATTATGCACGTGCTAATCTCATGTAGCGGCGAACTTCCGGCTCTTTCGTTTTTTTTTTTTCTCTCGCGTCGCATTTCGTGTGAACTCATGTGCCATAAAACTTGGATGCTTTCAGGTGGGAGGAGCTTTTATATGTGAATAGGTCGCGGACTTTTCTACCACCGCGGCATCTTTCTTCCGTGCGTTATTTGACATTCTTTCGCGTCCGCGATCATTTGATCTCCTCTCTTTCTTTCTGTTCTCACATCTTTTTTCCTTTCTGCTCCTCCTTATCGTTCCTTCCTCTATGCGAATATAGAGTTCTCTTCAAGTTGAAGCGGCAAAATAATTTGATTGATACAAAATTTTGTGGCCAAACCTTTTTGTCACCCTGTATGTATGTATATATATATATATA
>NW_017305485.1:3923771-3927648 GCF_001594115.1 Trachymyrmex septentrionalis
TTTTTTACAATACTGTTTATAACGGTTTTGTTAATGATAAAAAAATGTATCGATAAAGGCATTGAAATTTTTTTCGCTCCCATTTTGCAATTGAAATCTCGCAATCCCGTGCAATGCGCTCGTAACTTCGCACTCATAACTATTGCGAACGCCCGGAGCACTTTCCCAACGCGTTTTCCTTTGCATCGGTGCAATTATGCGAGCACGGGCAATTCGTTGCGTCTCGTATACGCGTTACAATCGATGCGCGTTTTCCGCGGAGAGACTAAATGGGTTAAAAAACCAGAGGGATGCGCGTAAACTGGGATGCATGCCAAGAGAAAGAGACGAGGTGAAATAGTCGAGGGGAGAGAGAGAGAGAGAGAGAGAGAGAGAGAGAGAGAGAGAGAGAGAGAGAGAGAGGTGCGTACTCGCTTGTCGCGAGATTTTGCCGGGAAATCGCCGACGCGACATTCACAAGCGGGGAAAACTTGTAATTGGTTTGTGGTAAGCCGACGTTTAAATTTCGAAACGCTTGCTCGCCCGCTCGTGTTTCACGTGCATTACGCCGGAAACGGACGCGACACGCAACTTCCACAATTCGACTAGTTTAGGCAAAACAAAGCGATCCCATCGGCCTTTTTTCCGCCTCTCTCGGTGGTTTCATCAGTTTCTGGCTCGTAAAATGACACGTATGCGCTTTACGATGGATCATGTGATTTATTCTCCGTTACATGAGTCAGTTACATCGATTGACAGTCATATTGTGGAGGAGATTTCATTGTTATGAAGTAGATTTTACCAAAGAATATTTCGTCAAGATTCCGTTCTAAAAGAATGAAATTGATTAAATGGATATTATTTATTTTAAACATTCGCATAGCATCTGCCTCTTCCAAATTGCGTGACTCTTGAATTAATTCGACGAAATGTGCTGTGCGAGATTTGGAAGTTTGAAGTTTGTAGTTAGAAAAAAGATTTGAGCATTCTGTATGAATTTAGAAAATACATGAAATACATCAACTTCGTGAAGCTGTTAGTTGGAATTTTTGCTATATAAATCTCGATTGTACGACAAACGATACTTTTCATATGAAAGAGATCTTTGAAACAGTCTGTAGTGCAATATCGGTGTCGCCGCGTGCGGCAAATATTCGTCGGCAGCCACCCAAGTGGACCACCGGCTAACAGAAAGGATCAAGGAGAAGTAGAAACGGTGAAGGAAACGAGAGATGAAGCAAAATCGGATCGTTCGGAATACTAGAACAATGCGAGCATTTAGAAGACCGAAAGAATAGCGAAGGGCGAAGGTTTTCTTCGGATTTTTATCGTTTCCATCGATTTTCCGGTTCCAAAATTTTTAGACACTAAAATTGTACTCGTTTTCATCGATGGTGAACCTTAAACTTTTGTCTCTTCATTCGTGCTTAATGACATTTTGGTGAGACAAGAAAGTTTTTGATTAATGAACCGACAAAATATACCAACACGAACGCCATTTTCGTGAAATAAAATAGACTTTCTGGTTTTTACGACCAGGAATTCTGTTTGTTCTGATCAAAGTGTCATTTTTGTCGGTACGTTTTTGAGTTTCTCTTGTTTATTAAAAATAATTTCTTTACCCGAAAAATATTTTGATTAAACAAGAATGACATTTTGATGAAATCGAACAGAGTTTCTGGTTATTAAGACCAAAATGGCATTCTTGTAACATTTTGTCATTCGAATACGTCATCTTCTATCAGTTAAAAGTTCTTTTGCCTTACACCTGAAAGAAATATTTCGATTAAATCGACAAAACACGATCAACAAGAACGGCATTTTGAATTTAAACAGAATCTCTTTTGTTTGGTTATACTTTGATTAACCAAAAATTCAACCTTGATCTTACCAACAGTGACATTCTTATTTGTACAATACGTTTCGCCGGTTTAATCGAAAGTACTTTTCTGAATAAGTAAGCGAAGAAATTATTTTTAACCAACCAGGAAAGACATACTTGTATAGACATCGTCAGCCGTAAGGTACGAAAGCGTATTATAGTTTGCTCGTTCACTTTCCTGGCTCGGACAATTCCAGCGAGCGGTGTAACGATCCGGTTGCGAGGCGGTTGCGAGAACGAACTTGTATAATTTTCGCGAACGCCGTCGAGAAGTGATTCTGAAGTGACGGCGACCCTCGTCGTTGCACACGGTTGAACCGGTAGCGTGCCGGGCCGTACTCGTTGCGAAACTTTCAAGTGACCCTCATCGTCCCCAGAGACGAGCCAGGCAACCGCTCGCCGACTCCAAACGGTCCGACACGAGGGACGTCCGCAGGTTCGGAATAAGTGGCGGACCCAGCCTCTCGTTAATGGCACACGTCTCTCCGGAAACTTTCTGTTGTCTGTCTAGCGATGCGACAGCTTTGATCCGTAAATAAACGTACGCTTATATATATATTTTCATCAATTTCTACGCAAGGTTTTTAAATGGAAGTTGATATTTTGTATACCTACATACGTGAATTATATAACAGTCGCTTCGAATATGACTGAAAGATTTTATTTCTGGCGAATTGTATGTATTTCTAAAATGTACGAATTACATATATCGTATATCCCTCTGTTTATTTGAAATATTATTATAAATGTAATAATATTGTTCAAAGTGATAAGCGTACTTAATCCAATCTTTATTACAATTTTCGTAAAAATGAACATATCGTCCGAAATTTCTTTTTAATCGATACACCAGATGTGAAGGGGTATAAAGTATATGTGTATCTTAATTAGTAAAATGTTATAAACAGTAAAATAAATAGAAGTTTCAAGATATTTTTCTGTCTAAAAGCACAATGTGTCATATTGAGATTGGCACTGAAGTGTTACAAGCAGTATTTCAAGTGAATGTTGCAAACGCCTACATTATTGATAGGACTAGCCAAAAATTGAATAATGAAAGAACTTATCTAAGAAACATATTTATGGAGAAGTTTGTAAAAATGTGTCACACCGAACTAGGATATGCGTGTTCATGCGAGAGAACAAAGACGCTCATTTTTTGCACGTTGCTGAGAATCGAACGAGAGTAATTATCGAATGCTAATGGCATCGACGGTTTAACCGTCGTCCGTAATAAGCAGCGATCCGCTCTCTCAGCACCTCTCTTCCGTTCTTCTCTCTCTTTCTCTCTCTCTCTCTCTCTCTCTCTCTCTCTCTCTCTCCTTCACTCCTCTCACCCTCCTCTCTCATTCACCGCGCTCGTTCGTCTCTCCTCGTACTATTTTTTCCTTCATCCCCAACCTCATTCCACCGCATCTCATCTCTCCTTTTCCCTCTTCGCCGTCTCCACTATTCGCTCGTTTCTCTCTGCGTCGCTCCTTCTTCTTTCTCTTGCGTCACTATGTATGTGCCTTCTCTCTCTCTCTCTCTCTCTCTCTCTCTCTCTCTTTGTCTTTCTCGCTTTATACCTCGTTCATTCTATCTCGTTCCCTCGAGCTCACGCTCGTTCCAACTCTCTCATACCCTCCAAACCTCTCCAACAGCACCTCCACCTTCGACGGCCGCAAGCGCAAGCACTCACGGAGGCGACTCTCTCTCGCGGTCCTTCCCACCCTCTCTCCGGCCACCGCCTGCACAAGAGTTCCATCGCTGCCGCCAGTTCCTCCACCTCCGCTCTCTCGTTGCACAGACAGAGGTGGGTGGAGGCGAGATGGTTAGAGGGCTGGAAACTCAACCCGCCCTAACGAGCCGGCGTTCGGGTCGCGTTCGCTATCACCCACGCGAGTCAATGACGTCACCGCATGAGAGAAACCGTTAAAGAGCGTTCACAATGGCCGAGCGATTTTTCTGACTTTTCCAAAGAGTCGCAAATATCGATTGCACTGATATATATATATATATAACTGATATATATAT
>NW_017305485.1:3927748-3933776 GCF_001594115.1 Trachymyrmex septentrionalis
TTAATATTTATTATTTTTTGCACTGTTTAGTTTTTTTATTTACAATTTTCTCTCTCCTTTGTATCAAAAGTAATATTCTCTGCTAATAAGCGTAATAATAACATTTTTTCGTAATCTAAATCTATTTATGCAGAGAAATTTGTGAAAAATGATGCGTGTGGACAAATATGCAGTGGAATTTTTATTGGATAATTTTTTTATATGAATCGCGATTGTTAATCAAGAGAGAAAAAAAAGGAAATTTTAGCTATAAATAAATTGCGGGGCTAACACACTTTTTCTCGATGCGATCGCGGAATGGATTTTTCGACGGTGGTCGAAACTACCGGAAGTCGGGCGTCACGAGCTCTTCCGTTACTCCGTCATTTCCGGGCAGGCTTGTAATTTTCGTCCTATAACGCGTACGTGGCGACCGCGCGCTCGTCGGCGATCATTGATCAATTTCGTGGGGAAAGAACACGGGGGTAAATTGAAAAATTGTCAGGCTCGAATTGGTGGGATGGCCGTCCAAAAAGGACGAAAAAAATATAAAAAAAAAAAAGAAAAAAACGCGCTTGCACACGTCGAGATTTTTTTTGTTCGATTGAACGCACTTCCACAGCGGCGTGACACACCGCTGAACATCGTTCGCTTTAAAACAACTGCGAAACGGTATTATTTGTCCGTCGAAATTTCCAAGAGTGGGATAGTGGCGACAATTTCTCGTGTCACGTGTGTAGGAGCGAAGAGAAATTCGGACGCGAATCTTTGTCAGTTCGACGAATTCGACGAATCTTTCGGCAGGACCGACTGGCAGTAGTTCGGATATTTATGGAATTTAGCTGTTCGTTTTTTATTGATTTTTCTTTTTTTTTTAAGAAGTGTGTTGGAAGTATTTTTTTCACAAAATTAGGAAAAAATTACACATTTTGTAGGACGCGCAAATTGATTGGTAGAATATCAAAACAACATAGCTCATCACCCTTGAGATTCCTACACGTAATTATTTTGATCAATAACATTTTCAGATTTACATTTAGTTAAATTTTTAGATACTTCAACAAAACTTCGTTCTTTCCGTGTAAATACAATACGTGAAAGTAGCAAACTATTCTTACGTATAAAATATTGTGTATTTTAATATTAAATATTTTTCTTAGTCTCCCTCTCTTCCTATTTAAAGAATAAACTTTGGAAGCTTATTTCTCAATTTTCATCTGAATCTGTTTCGTACACATTTGTATTTTTTTACATTAATTACACATGTAGAAATAACTTGTGCATGGAAATAATGATTTTGCCGAACTAATTTAAAAATTTAGGTAAATATACAGATCCGTCGAAGCATCGAAATATTAAGAAAATTTGCAGCTTGATGATTAACGCTGCAAAAAGGTTTAAAATTCCAGCAACTAGTTCGAGCGTCCTACATAATTATTTTGATCGTTTAAGAAAATTACATTTAGATCTGTATCCAATTAAACTTTTAGATTCTAGCAAAACTTCCGTCTTAACAGACTTAAATATTCCTCGGCTGTTTTCGTGTAAAATTAAGTATTTCGACTGTTATATTTTTACTGGATCACGTCGAAAGGATTGACGTCTGATCTCGTCAATCCTGCGCCCGTGAAGTTGCTCTGTGAAGTTTCATCGGACGGAGGGAGGGAAGCGAACAGGGTGATCCTTATACTCGAGAAGTCTACGAGGTTGAGCTTCGTTGCTGTCACACGCAGTCGACGTCACAACGAGCGTTCGCTGCGACGATTCCTCTTCGTCGTCATCCTCCACCTTCCACCGACTGGCTTGCCCTTCTGACCCTTCTCCTTCCACGGCCGACCTTTCAATCAAAGGCCATTGATGAAGTCGCTAATAGCCGGCGCCGAACAATCCTGTGGATCACGAGAGAAAATTCTCCGAGCTATACATGAGCAGGGAGATGGTGTGTCTCCCTGAATGTCACCAACGAAATTATTCTCGTAGATCGTCCCTCTCCCTTTTCTCTTTTGAGTAATGCAGCTCGTTGCGGTTGTGCTCGCTACGATGATGCATTCTTTCTAGTTTTCTCTCATCGTCGGTTTTTTTTCCTTTTTTTATTTTTCCTCTTCTTTCTTCTTCCAGGCAAGAGAGAGAGAGAGAGAGAGAGACGGTAAGTTTCGCGATGACACGCGAGTGAAATTGGATATTGCCTCTGCCGTAATAATTTTTTATTTAATGCTTCCATATAGGAGCTCGCGTATTATTCGATTTCGCGTCTAAAAATGGTGAGAGGGCAAACGCGTGTTTCGCTTTCGGTCAAAAACAAAATGGGGAAAAAAAAAAACGGAAGTTGAGGGAACGATCGGTTTGGCTATATCCCCCGTTGTCCGTCCATTATTTATTCGGCGAACTATGCATTCGTAATCTGCGGCCGTATCGGTCGCGCTTCTGCTCGATTCGCTTTTTTGCGTGCCCCGGCCGTCGCTTTTTTCCGCATTTTTTTCGGCAAAACGCGCGACGCTCTCTTCGAGACCGGAAATGAACGATGTTCGCTCGTGGCCTCGCGCCGGTATACCGCGCGTTCGTTTGACACACGCCGATCGCACGCCCTGTAAAAAAAGCAATCGTTCCTCCCCTTCCTCCCTCCCTTTTTTTTTTTTATTTTTTTTTTATAAACGAACGAGAGCGCAGTTATGTCTAACTTGTATAAATCAGTAAATGCTGCAGCATTATAAATCGTTTTGACAACTAGAACCCTTCATTCAACAAGAACGGAACTCGAAGTTCCGTATGTGAAAAAGATCTTTTTTGTAGAATAAAATTTCAATATCGTTGGGTTAGATAGAGAGAAATGACACATCTTAAAATTAGCAACTTTCCACTTTCCAGTAGATCATATTTTAAATTGGGGCAACGTTTTAACGTCGGAAATACCGAGTAGTCATTATTGAGACCGTTTCTATTTTTTGATATATATATATTTTTTTTTGCGTAAAAATAGGATTGCTTGAAATTTTTTGACTTTTCAATAATTACGTCTTTTATACTGATGAAATTTTTTTTTATCATTTTTTTTTCTTTTTCATAAAAATTTATTTGCTTGATCCTTTTAGTGAGTAAAAAACGTTGGTACTTTTAGTATTAATTAGAACAGTGAATATGCAATTCCTATAATTTTATTTTCTTTCCATTTTATACTTTCAATTGTAATATATTTTTTAGAATTATGTTATGAATTTTCGAAATTCAAAATTGCAACTCTAATGTAGTGCTAACTTTTACGATAATGAAAGAAATTCGATTCTAAAATAATTCCAATATATTTTTTATGCCAAAACGACACAGTGAGAAAAAAAAATGATTGCAATTAAACTATAATTTATAATCGTTTTAACCATGTAAATGTAATCAGTTATGCTGTTAACAATAGTTACACACACTGCTTAAAAATCTTTAGTTTCTCATGTTTTTATTACAGTTATTATTACCACATAAGAGTAGATATAATAGTATAATATAAGGGAATTTAAGAAAAGTTATATTCACACTATAATTATGATTTCACTTACTAAAATGTTTATTTTCCGTACCATTTTTTTTTCCTACATTTAACATTTGAAATTATCGTAATTATATATTTTACAATTTTGTCATATCATCGCAGCGATATTTAACCTTTTTCTTTTTTTTTTTAAATAAAAAAAGAACCATCAAAGTTGATCATCGTGTCTTAAGCGTGGCCAGTAAAAAGAAAATGGAAATGGGAAAGAAGAAAAATATATGGGATACATTCAGTATTCAACCGTTTCTCAAGATTAGTTTGCAGCGCGACGAGTCAAAGTCAGTTGAATCTCGTCAAGCTATCTTGTCGCAGACAGTCGCGGGCTCTTGGAGTAACCATCAGCTCGAGAGAGCACCAACGCGCTCATTCGGGCAAGCGTATCCTGTCGGCGGGGCTCTTATCGAGCCCGCTTACGTTACCCACGAGTCCTCCCGCCTCCCCAACCAACCCCGTAATCTTTTTCTCGCCCTCTGCCTCTCCTCGTAACCGCGCACCGGTTGTGTAAAGGGCGATCGCAACGGGCCGGAAAATAGGCTCATCTGAATGCGGCACGGCGGACTCGGCGCCGTAGCGCTGAACCAGTGGCACCGGAGGGGCGGAGGGGAGTCGAGGGAGAGGACGGAGAATGAAGATCGTGTCGGAAGGGGGAGGTTCTGCGAGAGAGAGTGGTTGTGGAGGTAACGAGGACTCGGGGACGACGATGCGGCTAGAGATACGCTCCGCTTGATGGCGATGCTGCCTCGAGAGAGCTTCGCGCGGAAGTGAATCGCGCGGGGACGTGGAAAGCACTCTTTCCCCTTTCCTGCCCTTCCTCCTATGTAGATGGAAAATGGTCAAGGGAGATCGCGGAACGTGGTCGTCGAGCGAAGGCGTTGCCTTCTGCTCTCTTTCCACTACATTCGTCACCGTCGAATCTTGCCGATATCGTATATACTCTTAGAAAGTGTTTGATTTGTGAGAATGGACCCGAAATACATAAAATATTGCGGGAACATATTGAAATTTATTTCGAAAACTGACATTTTTTTTAATACATTTTAAACCCAACATATGTTGATATTTGCTTAATAATTTGTTCAACGATCGTATATTCCTATACTTATTACACTCAAAGAAAGGTTTCTTTGATTTAAAGAAATGTTTCTTTTTGCTATATCGTTAAAGAACAAATTTCTTTGATTTGAACGTCATTTCTTTGATTCTTTTATTGAATTTCTTTAACTAAATAATAAACTTTTTTATTTGATTTCGAAAAATAATGTTCAAATCGAAGAAATTTTTTCGTTAACCGTATAGCGAGGAAAAATTTCTTTAAACCAAAGACACCTTTCTCTGTACTCAGCTATACAGATATATACATAGTTGCAAAAAATTTGTGTTAAATTCAATACATTTTATTTGTTTCAAACGTTCCACTCAAATTTTTGTTTCAATTTAACACAAGATGAATTAGAAAGTAACACAAATATTATGTAAAAAAAATTAATACGAAAACAATGACACAATTTATAAGCAATCATATTTTTTCATTAAAATTTACATTTATAGGTAATATGTTAAATTAACACATTTTATATTCATTTATTTTGGAATTTAGATTTTAAAAAACATTATGTTATTTGATTACTTACTTATACTTATTACTTATTGTGTTTATTTTAACATTAAGAAATGTTGAATATCTACTTAACACAAAATACTCAAATAATAAAGTCACATTTATGTTAAATTAATATTCGTATATTATTATAAAAATTCAACTCAAAATTTAAACAAAGACCGTTGAATGACCGTTCTACGACAAAATGTTTTTTTTTATTGTTTATATTTTTTATTGTTTATATTTTATTGCTGTATGCTTGAGAATAAAATAAAGTACATACCACTGAAAAAAAAGTCTAGTAATAATAATATTAGATGGCAGTAAACTTTGATGAAATATTTTCAAAAATGTTTGATTAATACATATAACCAGAATCTAATTTTTAATCTAGTATCTTTCTTTTTTAATTATTTCCAAACGGTTGATTGCTTTTTATTACGTTTGATAATATTTACTAAATATTGAATTAACATGCCAAACAAAATATATTTGATAACTATATATGTATTATTATATTAGACTTTTTCATTAAAAACATATATAAGAGCAACAAATAACTAATTGAGTAGAACCTTAATATTGTAATACTCAATGTTTATCTTTAAAATATATGAGTTTCTTAAATTTTCGAAGCATTTAATTTTTCTATCGCACTATCGTAGATTTTTCTCTCATCATATTTTCACAGTAGCCGATATAATACATCCCGTTGTTGATTACAAGATTATATTTAAAAAAATAGAGGCGTTTCTTCTATCTTTTTTTGCAGTGATCTCTTGTTATAAATTCTATGCTTGCGCTAATACTTTGCGCACAGGTATAATCGCCTCGCGCAAATCATTTGGACCGCCGATTTTTGCAGCCGCTCTCTTTCGTTTTTCACTCTCTCTCTCTCTCTCTCTCTCTCT
>NW_017305485.1:3933877-3934396 GCF_001594115.1 Trachymyrmex septentrionalis
CCCCCTCGTCGACGAACGCCATCCCCCGTTTTTCGGCGGGGGGGGGTGGGGAGGGGGGGGGCGTCACGCAGCGGTAATGATAGCCGGGCGCATTATGTTTTACGTGGGAGTGGCAACAGCCGTGACCGAAATGCCCGTTGCCGTTTCGCCCGCTCGCTCGCTCGCTGACGGTAATTGCATCCTACTTTTCCCGGCCGCGCGTTGCGCGTTTTGATAAACACACACGTATGCACGCGCGCGGAGAGAGAGAGAGAGAGAGAGAGCGCGGTTACACGGGGCGCGTTACGGCTCTCGGTGAAATGTACGCGGGAGTTAGGTGGGTATATCCTATGATTTCCGTGGTTGTTTGAATGAACGTTTAGAGTATATTGGAGAAATTTTCTCGTTCATTAGGAGGATCCCGTGAAGCGCGTAAACGTCAACGAATCAGTTCGTGAGTGACGTTCGTGGAACTTCGTCTTGGAGACTCTATTGCAGAATCTAGGCACGAATGATTTTGTCACAGTCCTATGTGGATAG
>NW_017305485.1:3934496-3942007 GCF_001594115.1 Trachymyrmex septentrionalis
CACTGGGAAAGAGCGATTTTGCTGAGGATTCTAAAAATTTATATATAGATACGGATACAGATCTAAAAAATAATTTTGTTGTACTATATCGAAACGGTTATATTTAGGATGACGAAATTGATTGCTAGAATATCAAAACATTTTGCGACATTGCTCATCATGCTTAAGATTCCAGCAAAATTGTTTTGATGGTCTAACAAAATTATTTTCGGATCTGTATCTAGCCAAATTCTTAGATTCTTCAGCAAAATTGTTCTTTCAGTTCGTTTCAGTTAATAATTTTCGTAAAAAACGAAGATATTGGAAAACGGTAAACACTCGTTCCTGTATTGAAAAAAAACAAAAAAAAACTACCTTTTGACAGAGATATTCTCAAAGAGATTGGACATTGTTTAGACAACTTCTGATTGATCTGTCGTATTTTTCAAGATCTGATAGAATGAGATAGATGGATAGGATAGAGAAAAAAAATGCGTAGATAAGATCTCATTCTAATTATAAGACTGAAGACATATCTTTGCTCGATGATCTTTGAAGTCTTAATCAGTTACACTTTAATCGTTAGATTTCTCGATGCGTTGTTCATGTACTGAAGGCTTTACAATGTAATTGGCATCGCGTGTCGAACAATTTTTCTCTCAAGAAGGTACATGCGACGTACACGTTCTTTTTCCTATTGGAATGACAAAACGATAACTTTTTTGTCACGACACGGAGTAGCAGTCTGAGCCAACCGTGAAAATCGCTCGTTACCGAGTTCCAGGTAGTCCCTCGAAAATCTCGTTACGGGAATGAAATACACCTCTGAGAGTTCGACGACCTTCCTCGAAGTGAGTCTTGCAACAGCATCGTCGTGATCCTCGGAACTGTCGGGCGTCGTCCTCTGCGGTCGTCTACGGTTCATTACTTTGAAATCTCTGGATGTTACACGTGTCAGGGAAATTGTTTTCGGATGGAAAACAAACGTTTTTCGATACATGTCGACGCCATTTTTCATGTAAAGGCTCTTTGTTTTTAATCATTCTAAGTATTAGGACTATTTTATTTATTTATTTTTTTTTTTTTTTCGAATGAGTATCAAAGTAATGATAAAAATAATTGAGAAGGTAGATAATAAAAGCCGTTTCTTTACAAGTATAATATGTTTCATATTAATTGCTGATTAACAAATGATTAATATGCTAAGAAACTAATAAATATTCATTTATTTCTTATATATTTGTCGATTTGAAGAATTAATGTGGAAGTATCAGTGCTAATTTTAAGAATAACAGCGTTTTTGTTTAGTTAAGAGGAAGACTCTGATTACTTTTTTTTGTTCACTGCGTAAAAACCTGATCCAAGTAAGCGAGCGTGAATAAACACGAATGAATAATTCACTTCAACAAGTGCAAACGACGCCGTCAATTGTTGCCTTGCTTTGTCTGGATCCGGCTTAAGGCATCAAATCTCATCAATCGAATTTCACGAACTAGGACTCCGGTTACATTAATGACTATATTTTCTAAATCGTGATAAGTAACCCGCCTCGGCTGACATTTGCGAATAGTTTGTAAAAATCAGCGATTACGAGCTTTTTTTGCTCCGTTAGCCCCAAGATGTCAGCGCCGACGCCATAAATCATGAGATCCTTGGATCTGAGGACTCCGAGCGAGACCGAGAGTTCGCTGAAAGTAAACCCGGAAAGATATCTACTCGTGCCATCGTTCATTTCCGGCTAACTTCCACTTGCTCGTCCGCTTTCCTCTCTCTCCCGCGCGGGTCTTTACCCTGGGGTTTTGGTACACCTTATGATGCACAGGGGGTTTCAGAAAATGTCTGCTGCAGAATTCTTGATGTGCTCGAGTTTGCATCATGTTTGACTTAATAACCATATGGATGCGATGCCTTTCATTTCATCAGTGATACAAGTATCCTCATGCCTTTGTTACTCACGAAGTGCAGAGAAAGACAGAATGACGTTTGTGTCGGCTTGGGTCAAATGGAAGGCATCAAATGGAAGGATATTAAAGAATATTAAAGAATTACTAAGCTTATTTAATATTTATTGCCTTATTTACTAAGCTTAGTATTTATTATTACTTACTGGATGACACAGAAAAGCACGATTCTGTTAAAGTATCTACAAATTTAATTACATCCGAAAATATTTTTGTTGGATTATCAAATTAATTACGTAGGATTCACAGACTCGAATTTTTAGTTACATTATTCATCATGTTTGAGGTTTCCATTTCACTTAATTATTTTGATGACTTGACAGAATTATTTTCAGATCTGTATCTAGCTAGATTTTTAGATACTTCAACAAAACTGCCCTTTGTGTGCATAAAAAATTCAAATTTAGCATTGCGCTTTTCGAACAGTCGACACAAGTAAAATACAATTATTTTACGTTGTAAATTATTTGCACTTTGCTCTGCGACTTCACACATTTACATGAAAGAGATAAACAATATATTGCTTGGACGGAAGCTGCAAATTGTCATTTATTTAACTATATATTTAACTGTACGTTGCAAAATTGACAGACACGATTAGAATTTGAAGCGGTTCGATTCGTGAATTGTTTAGGTGGAAAAAAAATTCGATGTGCGCGCGCTCGTTCGAAGCCCGTGTCGGGTTTCCAATTGAAATTAATTTTAGGAGAATTAATTATCGGACGCGAGTGTACGTGAACGGAGGCGGCGCATTATTAAAATGACAGAAATTTTTTCCCCTCACCCGAACGTCTGAGAAACAACATTGTGATAAAGCGAAAATGGAAGAGGGAGAAAAAATAGCGGACGGTGCAATCAATGTTTGCTTACGTGGACCGCGAAAGAATTTAATTATACCGAGCGTATTTTCTTGCCGCTCTTGCGAAAGCCAGGGGGAAGAGGACAGGCTGTTCGGAAGGGTGCACAGTGAATTCCATTTTCGCGTTCCCTATGAGGATGACGGTCCCTCTCGTCCGCTGTCGACGGCAACGGGGAGCTAAAAAAAAAAAAAGGGTCCTCGTACGTTCGTGTCACCTGCGTCGTTCGCCGCGATTTTCGAGGGGTAACAAGATCTATTTATTCAGCGCACGGGTCAGAAGAGGGATGTAACGAGGATAATTGCAAATTCGCGTCCCTGAACAGTCGGCTGAGATTTGCGAACCGCGAAATCGGGGACGATTATCGAAAATTCGTTCATTTGCAATTACTATGCACCGCGTGCTTTTAAAGATATGATTTATTTATGTTATTAAGTTTAAATTGTGTAATTAGCCGGTATGTGGAAGTGAACATTTACCAAAAGATAAGAGGAAGCTATATATTGTATGCGTAAATAAATAAAAATTAGACGTAAGAACTTATTTTAATTGGTATAGAAAATGGAAAGAATTGTGTTGTTAATAATTAATCCTCCATAGTCGATGCTAAAATTTGTAACATGGTTACTGGATCTGCAAGAATTTAATTTAAAAACGTTAATTAATTTTAAGGAACCCCCCAAAACTGACATAATTTGTGTAAAAAAAAAAGAATGAATACTAAGTATATTTTAATAAGAATAATCCAAATTTTTGAAGATGTAACATAAGAAAAATTAAATTCTCTGACATTTTTGACAAAGAGATTTATAATTGAATAGATCCGACATTCACTGTCAGCTCCGGAGGGTTAATTATGTGTTAATTGTATGTTTGTTAAAAGTGTATCAGGTACAGTCTCTGCCAAAAGTGATTAGAAATTTATACTTTCCGTATACAAATTAATGTTAAATATGTATAAAACAGTCCAGTAAGATCAATACTTATACGAAACGATACAATTTTAATTTAAGTGACAATTTTCTTATTTTATCTTAATTATTTTTTAAAAACATGTCTGCTTTGGGAAATAATTTTTGATCTAGGTTCTAAATCGCCGATCTTTTGTATTACTTTCAAATATTGTAGAATCTTCTTAATTTTATCATTTTATTAAAAGTATATACATATAATACATTCTTAATTAAATTATCTTAATTTTATACGTAATATTTTATATAAATAATGTTTTAAGGAGACTAAATTTTTAAATATATTGATATATGTATTTATATATGTATTTTAATGCATACATTAATAGGTTTCACATATCTCATATTACTGTTAAATCTTAATTCATTAAAAATTATCTTTCAAATGTTCACAGATGATATAAAAAAGAGTGTTCTTAAATATTTTCATTAATTTAGATTTGTATAATTGTATTTCTGCTAAAGAATTCAGCTAACAATAAGTCAGAAATAAATTTTAAAATATAATGGAATTTAAATTTTAATAAATATAGATTTGGGGACTTTATAATTAATATTCTTTGTCACATTTGTGCCGAGAAAAGAGAACGAATTTTTATATGAAAAGCTAAAGCAAAAAAATCTAAGCAAATTGGGCCAACAATCTATAATTGGTAAAACAAGACGCAAAATATGTAATAAACTAATAATAGTTTATTTATCGAAATGCAAAGAATAAAATGTTTGATTTATTTTGTAAGGCATTATAAATGTTCAAAGCGATAATAGTTACGTTAGCGCGGCCTTGGCGTTTGTTATTTTTTTTTTTTTTGATGCGTGCGGTAGACTGTTTACAGAAGGTCGCCGCGTTATCATTCGCCGAGATTCGAGCCGCTCCATGTGTCGTCGCATTATTATAACATACGTGTACGACCGCGATAAAAAGATAGCGCGATCATTTCTAAATCGCATTGTGTGGTTATCAACGTGATTCGTTGGCTTTCACTATTAAAGGTGCGCAATGTATCGAGGCAACTTTTTTTTTGCTGTAGCTGACATTTCGCGTAATTTATACGACGACTGAAATAGAAATCGATAGGGAGGATAAGAGCTAATACATTGTTTAACACGTAGTTTCAGGGATGACAATTTTTTTATTGCTGCTTAAATTTAATTTTATACACTGCTCGTTTTCGATTTTTACGAAATTTGGTCTACGAGATATTTTTAATGACGTTTTATTCGAATCTGAAATAATAAAGAATAAAAAATTTTAAATACAATAATTAGAATAATATGACAAACAGAATTTTAAGAAATAATTTCATTGTCAAAAAAACTCAATTTTAAATAATTTTTAATTGCAAAGATAATATTAAGTTGCAGTTTTTATTTATTTGAAACTCGTTAGTGTTGCGTTACGCAAATGATCTCCAAATTGATTTTTAAACTATCATTATGAGCCTTGTGACACTGGATCCTCCTTCGTTGGACATTACCCTTTTGAAATTTGATATTTTAGATTCAACGATACCAAGAGAATCTCCTAAAACCGAATTTCACGACAATCAGATTATTTTTTTTTTAATTTGAATTTTAGTTTTCTGATTCCAAAATCGAATTTAGCGATTCGAAATTAAAAAAAAAAAAAGATTTAAGTTTTTTCATTTAAAAGCTTCTCAAAGGATTAAATGCCTGTTATGTTTCTGGACGGAGATCGGAATAGTAACGAATCGAATGAGTTTTATATAAGAAACAAAAAAATCACGTGGCATATCTACTTTATCAATAATTATTTTTATAGATATAAAGATAGTAGCATATTTGGTATATTTGCAATGCGTTGAATATTTCCGTGGAAAATTGCATTCAGCAGAGAAAGCAACTGTTGTAAAATTCTTTAATATAATTAGTTTATACGTTTAGGCCCAATGAAGAACTAAGAATAAGATTAAACATATTAAAGAATTTTTGCAACGGTTGCAGAGCTACTTTCTCAGCTGAATTGGCTATAATAAAATTCGTACACTCGGTATACTCGTGACGTACGCAACGCGCTATTGTGTACGTCGTCACCTTGTACGTAGTCACCTTGTTTACATTCGCGTAGTGAGACTCGGGCCGATAGGCAAGGTACTTCACTTTAGGTCGTTATTACCTTTCGAAACGCGATCGTAACAAGTGCCAGGAGAAAACGAGATTATTCCCCACGAACAATTAGCAGTCGTTAATGCGCACGATCGATTAACTCGTACAAATGGCTTTATATAAACTTTGTGTCGAAGGGATGAATAATCACCGAAGCGTGATCCGTTATTTATTTGAGATGGAAAGTAGCGTGCAAATTATTTATTCGAAATAGAAAGTAGAGCCATAAAAAATGAGAATTATATAAATGTTTTCGTTTGATGATTTTTATCATAATTTTTTTTTAGATAGAGAACGGATTAATTGTTAGTCTAGGAAACTAATTTTAGAAAATTGAATTTACAAGTATATGATATGAGGTTCGAAAGAATCTATCAGTAAAAAATATGAAAAAGCCTATCAGAGACTATATCAGCTGTTTGGATGCACAGAAAACTTTATTCTATTCGTGCTATTTTAAGTGATATAGTAAAATATATGTCGAGAGAACCGTTTAAATCGTACGATCATCGGTTTTTGATAATTATTTCGTGCGCGATCCTAATTAACTGTATTTTTATCAGTGAGTGTCGTGTCGTGACCTGTCAAGAAGCTTTAGAGGAGGAGGAGGAGGCCCGGAGAGGCATCGGGCGACGGCGGAGCAACGATGGGGTGAGTAGCTTAATTTTTTACTTAGTAATTGTAAAAATTATTTAATGATTATTTAACGGATTTAACTCTTTGTGGACCGGTGACCTTACTTGAGGTCACGCCTTTTTATTTGAGAAATTGCTCGACCGATTTTCATGAAATTTGGTCTATAAGATAATTTATAATAGTGTTTTATTCAAATCTGAGGTGAAAAAGAAAAAATTTGAAATAATCTAATTATTGTTAAACTCTTTTAGTTTTAAGAAATTTTTTATTGCAAAGTAACATCTAGTTTGCACTTTCGCTTTATTTGAAACTCACTTGTTTCAATTAGTACTGATTTCCAAACTGACTTTGAAATTCTTGATGAATTTTAGTTTCGATACTAAAATATCCTTTATTGGAGGTTATTATTTTTTTTAAATTTGACAACTTACTAAAGACCGAGTTTCATGATAGTCATATTATTTTTTGAAATTTGTATTTTAGAATTCTGAGATCCAGAATCGGATCCAATGATCTCAAAAACTTTTAAAAAATAAAGTCTTTTATAAGTTTCTTTGTGAAAGCTCCGGTCCTCAGAAGATTAATGCGCTTAACAATTCGTAAATATTAATTATTTTGGGCGTCACTTATAATTTCGGTATATTTGTGTGTTACAGTTCAACGCAACTTGTAGCTACAACTCCGCTGCTGCGCATCGCCGGTGAGTAACAGATTACCTTTTAATTTATAACATGGAATCTATAAAATACATGTAGCGTATACGTAAAAATTATGTACGTGTCAAATTAATAGCATATATCAAAATAAGACAGATGTACATACATATAAGATTTATTTATTGCCTCTAAATGGATGGGCTAGATAAATTAGAGATAATGAGATTAGAGATCCTATAACAATATCTGACCATGAGTCACTTTGTCAGAATTCTACAAGAGGAAAGGGTGTATATGTACTTCTTCTATATATATATATATATA
>NW_017305485.1:3942107-3944144 GCF_001594115.1 Trachymyrmex septentrionalis
ATAATATTTCAATCATACTATCCTACTTTACCTTGTACTGTCTCTATAATCTTAATTAAAGTTAGACTGTATTAGTTAAAGTGTGATAGTATACTGGAAAGAAATGTATATATTTCTCTTTAGTAAGATTTTGATAAAATTGCTTGTTGTCAGATTCTGTTATAGGATTTTTAATAAGTATATAGTAAATATTTAATCCCGAAATATGTACAATTTATTGTATGTATAAGGATATATAAAACTTATAAAGATAGATTTTTAGGAAATCAAGAGAGATTAAGAGAATATTATCAAGATAAATCTTAATATTATTTTACTCTTTTATATTATTAAATATATTACTGAATTGTAACAAGTGATATACTTTTAAAATATAAAGTTTCTATTTAACTATATTGTGATCTCATATAATAATGAAAAGAGATTGGAATAATATTTTTTCTTTACTTTCTCAATCTTTTTCTTATGTATGTAAAATAAAAATAAATTATTTTTATAAAACAATAGAGAAAATTAATAATTTAGTTATGTTACTTTTATTTTCTCTTTTTTAAATCTTTTTAAAATAAACTTTCACATCTACTTTTGATCTCTTTATATGTATTTCCAGGATTAAATATTATACGTATAAGCTAATATAAGGAAACAATATTTTAAGACTTTAATATGCATTTAACAAATAAATAAAGTAAATAAAAGAGAAACACGAAATTACACAATTACAATTATATTTCAATCAACTTATTTAATAAAATATGACTAAAGATTGTCAATACTATTGATAGTATTTATTTTTTTTACCACGTGTCAATATTCTAATTTTTCATAGCCTATCTATTCATACTTATTGATAATTTGATCGATCAAGTCGATCAATTTAAATTTCATAAATATTTTGTCATATATATATAATATCGAGAATGCCACAACAACCTCCTCCATTATTTTTATTTATAATTGTTCAAACTGAATGTGAGTAATCGTTTCGTTCCTCTAATTATCTCACAATCAGTAAATCTCTAGTAAAAGCGACTATCAAATATCCGTCTATTAAGAGAGTTTTATTTTTATGTGTCATACACAATACGAAATTCAACTATTAGATGCGAGCTTTGTAGATCCGTGTCGCGATAATTCTTGCGGAGAATAATTCACTGTCGCTACGGAGAAGACGCGGGATTTTTCATTCGCAATTCGGCTTAGCAACCGTAATGTCATATTGAATGGAAGAATCGTACTCCCTTGGTCCTCTTTCGCCCCACAAAGAAGAAAGCGGTAGAAAAGGGTGACTCGACCAGGGATTTTGCGCCATAATCGTCGGCGATGCTTGAAGAGTGTCATGATTAAAACTGAACCCTTCACGAGCACTCCTACAGGCAGCACTGTCTAAATTTATGCGATTCATTTCGCGACAATGTGGAACGTAGTCGACCTCCAAATTTATTCTCACGATATATATCGTAATAAAGCGTGTGCGATATCATTTAATCAATAATTTAAATGTTTGACACAACGTAATTGAAACTAGCGTCTCAATATTTGCCCTAACAATTTGCGTTTAGAGATTTATATTCGAATTTACGCTACAAACAATATTATTTATATACTCTATATATATTAGTCGTATAAATCCCTAAATAAATTAAAGTCTACCTACGTGGAGCATCTTATAAATATATCATCATACATCAATTCTTTCGATTAGCAACTGTTACAAAATTTTGTTTAACGTTAATTATTATGTATTATTACAAAGCAACATACGTTTCTGTCACAATTACAACTGTAAATTGCAAGACATCTCGCTAAAAAAAAAGAAAGGGTAAAGGAATAATACGAGTCGGTAGCTGTCGAAACGTGTAAAAAAAAAAAAATCGATCGGCAGCGACCGCAATAACCTCGCGCGGAGATGCACGTGGCGCTTTTTTGTGTCTGGTTACGCGGTCAGGCCAGAAATTACCTCCACGTACGTACATTTTGTGGCGCACGAGATACATCTAGGGGAAGATAGGAGGAGTGGAGGGACCGGGGGGGGGG
>NW_017305485.1:3944244-3967448 GCF_001594115.1 Trachymyrmex septentrionalis
GGGGATTAGAAGCCCGAGGGTTGTTGACGGGGGGGCCGAGCCGGGCTTCGGGGCAATCTGCAGATACCTCGGCTGTGCCTGATTACGTTGCTACCTCTCTAATTACACGGCAACCTGCGACGATACTCGACCCGACTCCCCGAAACGAGGCGGTTCGTGGACCTTCGCCTTCGTGGCTGTGCCGCCAGGGGATGGCGAAGAGAGGGACGTGTGGTTTTGCTGGGCGATAGCACGAAACGTTGCCGACGCCATCCCGAAGGTGAATCGCATTTCGCTTTACGTATGTGACGTCGCTGCGGCGACGAGACATGTTGACTTCTTCTCGTTATCAAAGATACTTCAGCGATATCACGACGATATGTATATAATACTTGCAAAGTTTGCGAGAGTAAGCAGGATGAAGTTAAAAATGAAGGAATGAACGCGCTGAACGACACGCGTGATTGAAATGCGCGATCTTTTTCTTTAAGAGTAGATTTTTCTATAGGCACCATAGATCGTTTCTTTTTCCATCGAAATTTGATGTTTAAATTTGTAACATCGGGTATGTTTGTTCGGAAGAATTCAGTGGAAATTCTGTTCTGTTGGAAATTGTAGAGAAGTAAAGTTTTTTTTTAATAATATATGTCAATTTCTAAATATTTAGTTTCGCAAAATATTATCAATCACGCGAGAGTTCTTTATACTTAAGACTACTTTATGTAGAAAGATTACCGAATTCGGACATTTCCGATTTTTATGATTATAATCAACAAGGGAGAGGCGTATCTCTGCGGGGCAAATAGAGCTTCGTTCCTCTGCAGTACCTTTACCCTTCTGCTCCACCCTTCTCTCTCCAATTCTAGGAGACGAAGACGACGACGACTGCTTCGTGGAGTCAGGAAATTGCGACTACGCGATCCCACATCCTCGCTTCCATTCCGACCTCACTCCTATCAGCCTTTATCCTTGATTTCATTTATCAGTTTCGTAGTTCCAAATCTCAAACGCATCTTCACAATAATCTCTTGACTAATTAATTATATTATAATTGCAAGCAATTACAACAATTAAATCTACAATTTCCTAGACTGACAGGAAATTTTTAGAATGTTGAATTACATTTCTTAACATTTATTGTCAGATGAAAGAATGGGAGAATGTTATATCCGGAGTTTATTAAAACAATTCTGCGCATTTTCATGTAACGGAAAGGAAATTTATTACGAAAAGTGGGATAAAGTTAATTCAATCTTAGATCTACAAGACCGCAAGAGTCGTCGCGAATTCTACTTTCAAGTACGTACGTACTTTGTACGTAATCTTCGAGATAATGTAACGGCCGAAAAGCGTGTGATTAATATATCGAGGCATCGGAATTAATTAACGAACGTGATCCGAATAGAAAAGAGAGCGAAGAGAGGAAGGAAGAGCGCGGTATACCGATGCACGTTTCGCGGCACGCAATGGAATTTACATAATAAACATAATAATAATAATGATGATAATAGATTAATACAGGGGGAACCCACGGCCCGGTTATCCCCCGCACATAATTAACTTCATCGGCGGCCCGTATCCTAATTACCATGCCTCAAATAATATTTGTTGATAATGAACATTATTATTGCGTATAGAGCCGATCGGGTCCCCGACGTTACGCTCGTTGTAATCGTCCTGTAAATTTAACTCTCTTAGCTTTTTCATGAACTAGGAAATTGTTGAACGCGGATAATTGTCTGTTGCGTTTTATTTAGTTTACGCGATACATATATCTATGGATTGATAAGAAGATAATTTATCTATGGATTATGATGATAAATATTAATAGAAATAATCCCTTACTCATATAAATTGAAAATTGAAAGTTAGTGCAAGAAAATATTCTGTTAAAGATCGTTACTTAAAAAGAAAGAAAGTAAATTGAGTAATTACTTTTCTTAGAGCAATAGAATAATATTTTTCTGTGTGCACATTTGTAATGACAAAAATGTTTATAATATATACTTGTGTAAATACAAATAGCTCAATTGTTAATTTAAAAGAAAGGAAAGTATAAGCACATACTGTCAAATTCAATCTTGAAATGATAATGGAGTGTGCAACTCAATTGTGTCAGGCTGTATGTTCTCCTACACTTAAATACAATTATATATACTAACACAAAACTGCTGAATAATTGAAATTGTTTTTTGTTATAATACTAACCATCAGAGGCTCCGAATCGTATAACGGATAGAATTTTTGAAAGCTAGTTTTAGTTTTTCGAGTGAAATCATTCACTGTCACTCTTTTTCAAGAAGTGAAATATTTTCACTTTTCTCCAAAAATGGCTGTATTCACTCTCTTAGAGTAAGATTTCACTCCAGAGAGAGAGAGAGAGAGAGAGAGAGAGAGAGAGAGAGAGAGAGAGTGTACGTAAAATTTACGTATCATGGCATTCTAGAATTAAAGTACGAAAATGCACATGTAGAATCTTATTTTTCAGTAAATGTCCAATGGATTTTACGGAAGTTGAATCGCGCATATTTCTACGTGTCCGAATTTATTAAATAATAGTCCACTGAACCGTGACTGAAACGCGATCATCGATGTAATGGAAATCGAGCCTTACTTGCGTCTCGAGTTTCGCCCGAGGGTTACCGGAGTGACAGACGTTGATTTCGGTTTCTGCAATCCCGAGGGTGATTTCGCCCTCCGCAGACAGGGGCTCTTGAAATCGACAGTATCTCTCACAATCAGACAGTTCTTACTGCTATAATTTCAGAATTGTATTCTCTAACTTTTATAACGCTTAGTTACGTGTGTTAATAATAACCTGATATACAATATATATATAGATTAGTGAATTGTATTTATCATTATAAATACAATGCACGATTCGATAAGCTTACGAAGTTGTAAAAAAGATACGAAAGTTTGTGCGGTTTTTAGAAAGAAAAAAAAATTCGCGAGAAACGGTGACACGTCTCCTCCGTTCCCCGCTTTAACCTTCGTCCGTCTGATATAATTCTCTGACGTCTGCTCCTCCAGACGAATACGGAATGAAATCGCTTTACGGCCTTTCGACGCTGCGGAATATTAATAAATGCTTCATATCGCCGCCAGCTGACATCTGTAGATCGCATAAGGCATCGTCGTATAGAATAAATCCATTCATTCTGGTGCACCCGGTATAATGTAATAATATTAATTTAAATAATATTATAAAGTGTAGCAGTATGCAACAGAGAGAAATACATTCAATTGATTGATAAAAGTTCCTTCTTTTTGTATTTATTTACGGTCAGCTACTCATCGTTATTGATATTAATAGCAGATTATAACTGAAATAATTAAGAGTAATTTTTGAAAATAATTAATTACGTAATATATAAATTAATTTAACAAATACAATAGAATAATACGTGATTACCCGCATCGATGAATTATTAACTTTATCACGTACTGTCGAGGAAACTTTTTGACATTGATAAGTGTGATTATATTGCGAATTCTACGGAAAGAAATACGGAGAATTTTCGATACTGCTGGAAGAAAAGTCTTGAAAAAAATCTAATTTTTATTCACACTTAACACGACATTAATTTGATTTTCTTTTTTTTCTTTTGTTTTTTTGGGTGAGATCAAAAATAAAAGTTCGAAATGATAGATCGAATGATAGATTCAATATGGCTGACGGTATTTTAAAAATATCATAGTGTCTACTATATTTAGGACATTTTCAATTGCGTAGTAATAGTTCAAGTTTCTAGTTTCGATTTATTTGAAGCTCATCAATGTTGCACAAACAGAACTAATTTTCAAACTGATTTTTAAACTATGATCATGAGCTTTGTAACATTAGATGCTCCTTCATTGGAAGTTACTATCCTTTTAAAATTTGACTTTTACCAATAATCTTCTAAAATCGAGTTTTACATAATAATCAGATTATTTTTTTAAATTCGAATTTTTGTATTCTAAAGCCAGAATCAAACTTGGCGATTTTGAGAATCTTTAAAAAACAAGGTTTTTTTTTTCTTTATTAGGAAGTTTCTGTTATAAAATGATTAATTAGAATTCAAGTAGGTTAAACTAGAAAAGTCCAAATCAGCCACAATTGAATTTATATCAAACATTCGAAATAATCATAAATTCAGTTACAATCAAAATTTCTAGTTCATACGATCAGAATCCGTTTTGTTTGTATTATACTTTTTGCTAGTGCAACTAGAACGGTTTTCTTATTGTCGATATAAGGCCGAAGAGTAGGTGCGCGTTTTTCGAATTCTGGCAGACCTAACTATTTCTGGCGCCTATTATCGGGTAGAAAATAAAACGATCGATGAACACGAAACTGCAGTGTCGTTATCTTTTTTCTTCTCTCTTCATTATCTATACTCTTCTCGCCCCTCTCTCTCTCTCTCTCTCTCTCTCTCTTCTTCCCTCCTTCTACTCTCTTTCTTCGCTTTCACCGCTAATATCCAGACGCCAGGTCGGGGGTGGCGATGACTCGGAGGCGGAAATGGAGCAGCTCGAGTCCGGCGGGTTAGTGTGCTTGTTCTCTCACCCTCTCTTCTCCTGATCGTAGTTTCACCCCCATGCCTTCGTCCACTCACTGATCACCGCTGCACTTTGTCGATTCCCGACCATCCCACCCTCTTTCTACTACGACTGTTCCATCCAAGTTGGGAGGTGGATTAGGGG
Organism: Trachymyrmex septentrionalis; assembly: GCF_001594115.1. NCBI lineage: Eukaryota > Metazoa > Arthropoda > Insecta > Hymenoptera > Formicidae > Trachymyrmex > Trachymyrmex septentrionalis. The sequence continues at coordinate 3,948,913 of NW_017305485.1, forward strand.
GAACCACGTGATGAGGGCGCACGAATATATTACGATCGACGATCAGGAGAAGCCTTTTTTTTTTTTTTCATGAAAAATTCTCCGTCTCCGTTGTAACGCTGCGCGCACACACGAAGAACAAAGAGCGCAGGGAATAGAGAATAGGAATTGATGCTACGTGATTTTCTTTTTCTCCCTTTCGACGATCACGTTTCGACGCGATAGCGAATCGTCCGATTTTATGATTCTACCAAAGTGCAATTGTTCGGCTGCTCGATTTTGCAAATATTATATCGATTTGAAAAATCGAAGCGATCCGATATTTCGAACAAACGCTACTTTGGATTTGAAAAAAAACTTAGTCTCATCTCGTGCCTTTCTGTTTTTATTTCGTTCTCACAAGTATTATCTATTTAAGCGAAAAATATTTCTCGTATTTCTCGTTTTCTTCTTCAAGATTTACCTTCAATTTCTTTAATTCGTTGTCTAATGTCCCAACTTGCGCTGTTTTAGCAAAGTAGAATTTTATATAAATTAAATCGGGATGTACGTGAAATGCGCGAATTTTATTTAACATTAACCGTTCATTTGCAATCACATTTTGACTCCCTTCCGTCTGCAATCTGGGTTCTTTTGTTTCAGCCCAAATTTTTTTACCACCTCTAGGTTTTCAAAAAATATGGAAAAATTCAGAGTTACTTTTTAGCATTTCTATTACATTTATATTAAATAATTTTTTGACTCAAATATCAAGAATCTTTATTTAATCTTTACTTAAAAATGAGAATAAAAAATTTGGGAATGAAATTTCGCTTGTGTCTGAAAAAAATTTTCAGACAGAGAGTCAGTTAACCGTATTACTTTTCATACTCAGTTTCATCAATATAAGATTAACTTTAATCAGGTTCAATTTACTCTTTATCTTCTTCCCATTCCAAGAATTAGAAAGAGATGAACAATAAGTTAAAACTTAAACTTGATCTTATATTGGTGGAACTCGGCTTAAAAGCAGCGCGTTATCTTGCGGTGCAGATAACTCCAGATAATTAATGACGTTTTTGCACATCCTATTTTTTTTATTGCTGCACCAGAACTGCACTCGAACTTTTTCCCCCGCTTTAATCAAATTTCAAACGTGTACCTATTTTATTTGAAATTGCAAAAGTGTGTAGATCAGCTGTAGAAAACAGACCCAGAAGTGTTTGTCGAATAATGGAGCTTCACTCGAAGTATTCGGGTGAATATCCTGCACCTGTCCGCATATCAAGTGTCTGATCACGCTGACCGCCGTTTTCTGAATGTTACGACCGGTTCTCTTTGGCAGTTGCGAATTGCCAATCTCACAGATATCGCGTCGTACCGTGTCGTTCGCGGAAAATTGCGCGGCTGATGAAGAAAAGTCGATAACGCGGTGAGAGAAATATTTTTTTTTTACAGCCCCGGTGACGGTCGAGCGCGCTTGCTATTTGACCCCAAGGTGTAATGTTATTTTATATCTTTATTAAATTTTAGCCTATGTTTGTTAGAGCGAAAAACATAGTTTTCATTAAAAATTGAAAAATTGAGAAATCGCGAGTCCGTCTCTTTTGCAACGTTTAATAAGAATTATACGTTCGCATTTCTCGATTAATATTTTTTGTAGTAGAGTTATTATCTCGAACTACGAAACTCAGTTTAAAGAATATACTATATCTTATTTCTAAATTTTCTTTATATAATTAAAACCATTCATAAAATTATTTTAGAGATATAATGGTAAAATTGAGACTATGTAGGATATCTGAAAAAAAAAAAGAAAGAAAAAAGAACTTTGATGACAACTGACGACTGTTCAGTTTCATTCGATCACCCTTAAGCGTACGTCTTCTTTAAAGCGCATTGCATAAGCCACGCGTCTGTAACGGGTGTTCGAGAAAAAAAGGCATTAACGCTATTAAATATGACGAAGAATCGAATCTAAAGATAAGTTACAACTTTTAAATTACGTAGGCTGGCATTGCCAGGCTATTTGATTGCTTGCTTGGGGACGTTATGGGTTTAGCTGTGCAAGCAGAACGAAGAAAAACAAGAGAGAACCGATCAACAGGCTTTATTGCGCTATCACGAAAGGTATAAAATAGAAGCGCTTTTCGAATCTCGCGATCAGATTGGTTTTGTGTAAAAGTCTCGCAAATAAAGAATTTCGGGTGTGCGAGAGAAAAAAAACGTTGGGGTTTTCTAAAGTCGATAGTGCTGCAACTTAACGTGTATTATGCGTTGTATAGATGTTGGACTTTCAGCAAAAGTATTATATGAAATTATAGTTTACTAATTATAGTTTGTTCGATTGATCAATTGACACATTATTCGTGTCAATTGTACTTGTCTTACTGAAGTATCTATTTAAAAATTCAGCTGGGTGCAAATAATTTGAAAGTAATTAGTTGCATAATTTAACGATAATTTATAGTTCCGTTATTTTCGACGGCAGCTTTATATTTTTTTGTGTAAAACTATAAATATAATTATCTGTATTTTTCGACACCGCGCTGGCATGACTTTCCCATCTTCCCGTTGCATATCCGCTTTTTCGGTGCCTCTTGAAATCTCTCTGGATTCTCTTCCGCCATCCACGGTCCACCGCCTTTTTTTTTTTTTTTTCTAATAACCTCCGCCTTCCTTTATCTCGAATAACCGAGTCGTTCTAGACTTCCCTCAGAGGTACGTCCTTGAGTTTTCTGGAATCGGAAATGGAGCTGCCGCAGGAAAGAAGAACGGAGAAAGTCGCTTTGCGACAGAGACCGATATCCAGAATGACGGAGGCTGATCGAATTACACACGTCCCTTACCATTGCCTGTCCCTCGATACGATGGAAGGGATTTGGAATTGCAAATATCCAACGCGCTCGCCCGGCGAATCCATCCCGCAGGATCACTCTTGTCGGCGACGTGAGTTCGTCGTGGTTCTTCGTAAGGAGTTATCGAACGCTTTTCCGGTATACTTGGCACGTGCGATCGACGTTGTGTGCATATGTGTGCGCGCGATAACGAAAGAGCAGAATGATTCATGATAATTCGGTGGTTTCGTTTTACTCACACTTACAGAATTCATAATTTTGAGAAAGAAATGCTTGCAATTAATAATTTAACAATAATTTCTAATCTCGGCAGCTATATTTATTAAATATATTTTTGTAGAATTATAAACATAATTATAATTACTAACATTGTAGCAATAATAATTATAAAAATGTATCCCTCCTAACTATAATTATTTTAACAATATAGTCACAAATATCAAATACTTTTCTCTCGAAAAGATTACGTTTTGCTTGCTTTGAAAATGTTGAACAGGCAGAATGTTGCTCTAAGAAAACTCTTGGATAATTATTTATTCACATTTAACTTTATATATGACTTTATATATGGAAAGAATGTTTTATTGAAATATGTCTAAATATTTAGTTAACTATAGATTTGAAAATAATTTTATTGAATCATTAAAATAATTATGAAGAAATTTCAAGCATGATGAGTTGCTCGCAAAAGTTTTCGACATTTTAACGATCAGCTTAAACTTCAACAAAATCGTTCTTGCCGTCATCGTGTACATTGGAAAATTTTCAGTTAATCGTACACACACAAAATATTTATAATGAATTAGATATATCGTTGCTATTTATGATCTTATGAAATAGGTGTTCCTTTCTTTGTAAGTCGCGCACGTATTAATGAGGAATACATTTATCACAACCGGATTCTGTTGCTCTCATCGTTCAAGCGTCTCGATTCTGTCCGAACGACCGGAAAATGGGTCGGCAAGAACGATAATCCGTAACGACTCGGTTGAAGATAAAAGGAGGAAAAGAGGGTCATTAAAAGGATAGGATATAGCATGACGACGAATGCAGGCGGATTATGGAGGTGCACAGAAAACGAAGCCATTGCAAGAACCGAAGAATTATCTGGACAAGTTCACCGAACGTCTGTCAGCATCCATAAAGAATCCTATCCGAAGTCAGACGAATCGCCGTCTCCTTCGTAATCGCGATGCTACCCCTTGGATCGCCAAACGCCGAAAGACGTTCTACCAGCATCCTTTAATCGCCATCGTAATTTAACTTCGCCATTTCTTTCTAGTTGACGATACTTGAAATAATGCAGGCAGTGACAAGCAATTTAATTAAATAATATGCAGTAAAAAAAGGTTATATTTGTGTTAAAATTGTTTTCGTTAAAATTTTTAACATGTTCAAAGGTTAATATAATGTGATTGTGTTATTTAAATATTTTGTATTAATTTAATGTTTAATATTTTTTAATTAAAATAACACAATTTGTAAATAAACAATTAATATAAAAATAATGTATTTTTTTAAACGTAAATTGTAAAATAAATTAATAAAATACGTAAAATTTAACATATTATAATATGTTAAATTAACACATTAAAAAAAATTAACACTTATTTATATGTCTAATATTATAAAATATTAATTTTATTACAATTATAATATTATTAGAAATGTTAATTTTACTGAAGAAACATTCTTTCACAATTTGCTTACAGTTTGTGTCAATATTATATTTGTGTTAATGTTTTATATAAGATTTGTGTAAAACTTAATATTCCTAAACGGTCTACTTAAATTTTTGTGTTATTTCAACACGAGACGAATATATTACAAAATAATACAAATATTATGTAGAAAAATAACAAAAATTGTAATACTGATACAACTTGTTTTGCAAACTATGGAAGCATATTTTTTTAATAGAATTAACATTTTTGATATGTTAAATTAAGATGTATTTTTATTTGTTCATTTACTTGTAAGTTGTGTTATTTTGACACTAAAAAAAGTTGAATATCAATTTAATATAAAATATTCAAATAAATAATTATGTTATATTTATAATTAACACTCGAATATGTTAAAAATTCAATACAAGATTTTTAATGGACCGGTTTTAATATAAATACACAAATTTTTACTGTGTAGATATCCTGGAATCTTAGATTTTAGCTCTCTCGTTTCGTTCTGGATCTGAAATCTCTTTAACTTAGATTTTCAATTTGTTTGATGTCTCCCTTTTTACAGATCGAACTAATTTTGAACGTTAGATCTTTTATTTTTTTATTTTTTATTTTTTTTTTTTTTTAGCGATCACTTAGACCGCTTATGGATAAATACAACCACCGCGCTCCACCGCCGACGATACTCCGACGAATATTTGTGTCAACGGAAATATACAGGCGACCGCGTATATATCTGACCCGGATCGTTCGATAGTATCGATACACCGACAGAGCGCGACAGAGCGAGCGGACGATCGCTTATCCATCGTCACGAACGATTTTTTTTGCTCCCTTCCCCGAGGATTTATATTTTACCTCGCGATCGCGCGTTGTGACGGAATGGTCGGGGGTTGAAAAAAAATCTGCGGGAGTGACCGGAACGAGTACGACCTCGTCGGTGGCTCCTGTAAATTCTTCGGGATATGTATCGATATCGCACACCGCGAGCTTTTACTTTGCCGCGGACATGTAAAAAAAAATATCTCGATGAGGGGAGGCGAGAGAAAGAGAGAGAGAGAGAGAGAGAGAGAAAGCGGCACGCATTAGCTGTATTTTTATGGAAAAAAACGTTGCGAGCTGTACGCGCTGTTGGAGGTCATCGGTATTATTTGCGTATCGTGCGCGCGCAAGCTATCGACGTGACAAAATTACGCAACCGATTGGCGACAACTAACTGCAAGCGGACTGTAAACTTCACCGTTCGTGAAAATTGAATAAAAAATACAACAATGGACACGAGCGGGTGGAATGTTTAGAGGAATGTTTAGAAATATTTTTCGTAGTCTCGAGCTGCCGCAGCGAATTATATCGCGCGCGTAAATTAATCCCGATGATAATAAAGTAAATATTGTTCGATTCTACACTCTCTGGAGAGGGTGATTGTGGCGGCGGGGGGAGGGGAGAGGATGGAGGGAGGATGGAGGGAGGTTCGCAGACAAGCGCGGAGCGAGCGATCTTCGGGTATAAATATTCGCGGCTGCTCGCGACGGGGTCGGGGATGCGCGACGCCGAAATTAGATGATGTAAATTGCATTACACCGGCTGTCTCGGTGCTGTCGCACCTTTTCTCCCCCCCCCTCCCCCCCCCCGGGGGGCCGAAGGATACCCTACCCCGCTGTTATCGGAAAGAAGAATGACGGTCGCCTCAATGTCGGGGTATCGATCGTTTCTGAATTATTCGAGGTTGGAAATAGCCCGACGCCAGTTTAACCACTGCCGTCGCGGTTTGCGATGTATATTTTTCGCATACGGCCGGCGGTATATATGCGCGCGTGTGCGCGCCAACGTTATCCGGAGTTTAACGCAGCGCAGCCGAAATTTTGGCATCCGGCTTCCATGATGTTTCGTTTTTCGCCTTTTACATGTCGTTCCGGTTACAATGGATCAGCACGGGTTACAATGCCCGGCTGTGTGATAGCGTTTTGTCCGACTCTGTGTTGTTCCGTTTTTTATTTTGTTTAAGATGGCTTCCGCGCGAATTAATAGTTACTCCGGATAACATTGCGTGCGTAACGAATATATTTTTTTTACTCTTTTCTTTTCCTTCAAGTGTATATTTCAATTTTTAACGACAGAGAGAGAGAGAGAGAGAGAGAGAGAGAGAGAGAGAGAGAGAGAGAGAGAGATATGATATATTGTACATAGAATAACTTAATGCACATAGCATTGTTATTATTATTATTAGGATAAAATCTAGCAAAACAATACCTTGCGTCTATCAAATCTGCATCTGTAGTCATTATCTCGTGCGTCGGCCGATATTTACGTGAATTGTATCGATCCATTTTTTAGGGAAACGATAATGCGCCGAAATTAGCCGGAAGTACGATATTCGTATTACAACGTTCATTTTGTAAAATACATGATTATGCGTTGTTTGATCCGGCCGACCGATCGGCGAAATAACATGGCCGATCCCCGAGTTGCGGCCCGAGTTTTGTAAACTGAAAACCGATTTGATATTAACCCAGGTGAAATTCGAACTTTGCGGCGCAGTCGGAAATACCGCGCGTTGATAACGGCCGCAAAACAAAATCTCTCTCTCTCTCTCCCTCTTCATTTATTTGCGGTACAGTATGATGATCAGCGATCCTGAGTGTCATCTGATATCAGCAATCGATATCAAGCGATACATGGATTCATACAGTTTGCGGATACTCTGAATTAAAAAGTAATAATTAATTCAGTCTGTCTAAACGTAAGTTTGAAAATATTGTTCTAAAGTTTCGAAATTACAAAGGGCAGAAATCCTTGATATTACTGTGCAATGTCATGTGAAAAAGGAAATATGTTCATATATATGATTATCACAAAACTGGGAATCAGAAAAATCAGAGAACTGTCAGAGTTGAAAATGTCAGAGAAAAGTCAGGAAATTTTGCAAAATTTCCTGGAAAATTAAAATTCTTGACTTTAAAGAAATTTAATGAGAAAAAAAGTTACTAATCTCTTAATACGTATTTCTTTGAATATTAAGTAAACGTAAACTTATAATAAATAAGTACTTAATAAAAAAATGTTAGTTAAATTACATTAATGTGGTTTTGTCAAATAAATGTATAGATATGTGTTCATATTTAATAAATATTAAGTAATATTCAAACAAATATTTATTAAAATTTAATGTTTTTTTTCACTGTATGCGTACATTACGCAATTTTGAAATATTATCAATTGAACAATTAAATGTAGGTAATGTCAGCGACAACATTAACAGTAATGTAGGATAAGATTGCCGAAATCACACATCACTTTTCACATAAAGGCTTATAACACAAAAATTATGAGGAACATTCTTAAATTTTTCAAAACATAACAAACTACACTTTTTTCTTTTTTTTTCATGTAATTTTTTCATAATTTTTTTGCATTGTAACGTTTTAAATGAGAATTTTTCAGTATGATGCGATTTTGACAACGAGGAAATCCGTTGCCTAAATCGCACCCCACACATACTAATATTCCTCATTTAAAACATAATAATGCAAAAAAAGTTCAAAAATTACATGAGAAAAGGAAAAAATTGTATTTTATTATGCCGTTAAAAACTTAAAAATATATTTTTTTAAATATATATTTGTCATAATTTCTGAAACACAATATACATATAATATATAATAATCATTTCAGGAAGCAATTTGAAAAGTTTCTATGTGAAATAAAATAAACTTTATAGATTTACAATAATAAATGGATTTTTACATAATAATAAATGGAATAAAAATGTAAGAAATCTAAAAATCTTAAGCAACATGCGATTTATAGAAGGTTAGATTGTGGTGCGATTTGGGAAAATAGAGTATTTTGTAAACTTTTGTTTGTTTATAACTTGTAAACACAAATGTAAAGCAAACTGTAACCTTATTAATTTAATTTTAATAATATTCTAATCACCACAAATAATCAAGACTTAGACTATTTAACTTATAATTTCTGTAATTCTGTTATGAAATACGTTAAAAAATAACAACGTTGTCACGATTTTTTTATTTACGTAAATAACAACATTCCTATTGCGCTTCATGTCACGTGAGTGAAACGTAGCAACGTTGCAATATACGTAGCTCTTAAATAACTCATAAGAAAGTATGTGAGTACAATAATTGAATTTTTAAGCGAGGTAGTGCGATTTAGGAGCCAGTGCGATATTTCGGCAATTTTATCCTACATTGCTATGTTAAATTGCTTTCTTAACAAAGTATTCGACGGTCTCTAAATCAGGATGAAACTACAACAATGTTGAAAACATTATTCAAATATTAAGGAAAATCATGAAATTTTATTTAAAATTATTGAAAAATTATTTATGAAATTATCTTATTGAATTTTAGGGTAAAGAATTTGTGGCAAACTGATATAGCGCGTAAAATTCCAGCAGTGTTCTAGCAATATTGTAGTAACATTGCGAACGTTACAGCAATGTGTTGTATGGAAGACATTTCTCGCAAATATTGTATATACTATATACATCTTAAATCAATCAACAGCTGCTTTTTAATTGGTTAAACTTAAGGCAATAGCTCATCGTTTTATACAGTTGAGATGTTTGATAGGACGTTTCTGTCGTCGAGGTCTAACATAGGGTTAGAATCGTAGGATCTAGGCTTCGAGCTGGTACTTGTTCTATCCGCTGATACTCCTCCGACAGGATGGATCTCGCTGTGGCTGAGGGATTAATCATTGAGTGCGGTACTTCGGGGTTCGCATGCAAAATGGCTGCGATCGATCCATCGCAACGCCGACGAAATGATTTCGTAACGAGGCTCTCTCTTTCTCCCTCTCTCTCTCTCTCTCTCTCTCTCTCTCTCTTCTTTTTGCTCTATTCGTCCACCTATTCGTCTCTCATTTTCTCTCGTCCCTTTAGTCTGCTCTCTCTCTCTCTCTCTCTCTCGCTCGTTCGCTCGCTCACTCACTTCCCCGCATTTGCTCGATCTCTTCGTCTTTCTTTCTCCCTGTCAATCTCGCTATCTCGTTCGCTCGCCTGTTCTCTCCGACCGTCCGACGTCTGGTTCACGACCTCGTTCTATTCTCGCTGAAATTACGAGCTCTGTCGGCTCCGTCGTGCTTCGAAAGAGCGACTCCGCGTGCAACCGCACGCCACGACGGCGGAAACGCTCCGTCGCGACGCTCTTCCCCGCGCGCGAAAAAGGAAACTGGTCCGAGAGGTGGAGAAGTGAGACGCGTTATTTTCGGTGAACGAGAACCCCGCGTTGCAGTCTAGAGATTAATAATTCGCCGAACTCTTGTAAAAAGTTCAATTTTTATCCACAATAATAGCGTTATTCCGCGTGCCATATTCTCTGTGTAATGCGATTAAATGGGTAATTACATCCTCCATTGAATCTCTTGCCTCTCCACGTTCATTCATTGGTAGCAGCTTTTGGCGTAAGATACATTTTGTCATGGCCGTATATACCTATACCGCGTGGAAAATTATATCGGATTCGATCTCTCGGTTATTTTAACGTCACCGATCGAACTCGAGCCGGAGCGACGCAGAAATTTGATTACGTCCCTTTTTTTTAAAGTGCTACTCATCCTCTCTCGCGGTCTGCCGATTACGCGGGCCGAGCGCGCGATGTCAATTATTCACGTGTAACGAAATTGATTAGCCCAGGAACGGCGCGCAATGCGTAAAGGCTGCGGTCGTAAAATGGTCTTAATGGTCTTACCTCGTCCGGTCGGAATTCATTTACTGCCGCTTTGTTGCGCTATTATGAGATGTGCGGAAACTTTTTTTTAATGACAGTTGAAGTGTTTGCTATTACAGTTATTAAAATTATTACGATTATTGACATTATCGTGAACGAGACGGCAGTGCGAACAACCATTATAGTTAGATATTTTGTCCATCTTCTACTTTTTCAATAAAAGATAATTTAATTTCTATCACGTTTTGTGAGATCACCTTATGATTTCTTTCTACTTCTCGTTAATTTTTTATTCAAGTGTTCATTTTAGTTCAATTTTACATTTTTACTTTAAGTTGTTTTTTTTTTTTTTAAATAAAATTCGATGTCGTATATTTTGAAAATTCTGAATTGTTTCGATAAATGTAATGTCGAGGTGACATGAAATGAAGGTGTAAATGCCTTTCTCACGACGCTCTTTATTTTCTCCGTTATTACGAACGTGGAGATCAACAGATCAGCGGCAGAGAAGCGGCTCTGGCGAATGGTGCGCGAATATTTTATTTTTGCGTTATCATTAAATTTGCACGGGGACGAGGGTCGGCGCGATGTAGATAGACCGCAACGGGTTCGAGCATTGTTTCTGATACGGACATTGACGTAAATGTTGCCCACGCGAACGCGAAAGCTCCTCGCGGAACCGCCGCTCGCTATCGGTCGACGTTGACAACGCGGTATGCACACATGTCACATGATCGTTATATCGATCACCTCCGGCGTTGCTCCACTTGTCACGAATTCTCCTTCGCAACGGGAACATTCGCAATATCTAGAGGAAAAACATCATTCGGGAAAACGTAACCGCAAACGGTCATTCGCCAGCAACGAACAATACTCTCGAAACATTCTAAAAAATATCGATGTGGATTTAATACCTCTAGTGTGGATTTACCATCCACGCGGTGTCGATATAATTTTCACTGTGCGTTGGTGTTAACATTAACATCCAATTTTGTGTGGATTTCAAATCCTGGTGTTTATATCAATATCATTATGACGTAGATTTAAGTCCTACAATATGGTGTTAAATCCATATCGTGTTGACACCGATGCAGTGAGAATTATACAGACACCGTTAGAGTGAATAGATATATTATATAAAAAAATTATATATAATTTTCAAAAATAGAGAGAGATAGCTTTATAAAATAGGTAAGAATAAATAAATTGCTGCAATTATAGTGATAAGTATCAAATACTTTTTTCTCACTGCATCTTTCTGACGTATTTCAAAGTACTTTTCTCTCAGTGCATCATTACGATACTTCTTGTATTTTCCCGAAAATTATGAATTATGTGAGCAGCAACTTTCAAGACGAATATCGTTCGATCGTACGCTAATTTTAACGTTTCCATGTAACTACGACCGTTTTTCACAGTCGTGCGCGATAAGGCGCGTGGATAAGAAAAAAAGAAAGAAAATCTCACCGACTCGGTTCGCCCACGCGATCGCGGCGACATTTCTCCCGCCCCCGTTTCGTCCTCGGCTCGCCCCCGCGAGGACTATACATCCACAAGGGTGCTCGAGCGAGCCAACTATGGTCGACGGTGATGGCGACTCGCGCCCGAGGGAGATTTTATGACAAACAAGCCGGCAAGTGCCATCTGCGGCTGTCAGTGCCATCGCTTGATACCACCCCCTGCGTACGCCACATCCCCCATCCCCTTTCCCTGACGTCAACGTTAACAACGTCAAGGGTGGCCTGCTAGCTTTGCCAGCGAAGTGTTTGTCGGGGGATTAGACCGCTCGATGTCCGGCCTTGCTGTTGAATCACGACGATCCGTAGGACATTTTCGTGCGAGTGCACTCCGTGCCACCCTCCAAACTGCAACCCTTGCGAGCGTGATACCATAGGCGCACGTGCGATGTATTTGGGGCATTGACTGAAGCCCTAACTGAACTCAGAAGTGCCCTAATTAGGGGTGCGAGCGTGTTGACGAGTTTTATAAAGAAACGAATGGCGGGATATAACCTACAGAATGTGTGCATTAAAAGAAGACGCATCTTACCGTAATGAGCGACGAATTTTCAACGAATTGTAAATTGACTAGTCATTGTCATTTTTAAATAGGTAGGTGGTTTACCTAAAGGTACGCCTAAAGTTAAAACGTAGGTTGGAATGATAAAAGCAATAACGATTAGTTGAACTAAGGACTCTTGCAATTTTGCGCAAACAAAAGAATAAAATTAATAAGAAAAAGTTCCCAGACAATTAAGAATCAACGCGTATTGTTTTGGGGAGCGCAAATTCACAAGTTGACTGCGATTTTTAACAATAGCTAAGATTTGTGAAGATTTTTTTATCGCTGAGGATGACTCCAAAATAGGACCGAAACGTTTGGAAGTACTGTATTATAATTGACCACATTATATCGATGTTTAATTATTAATACTATTGAAATTTGTACGCACTAATTATCGCGTTGACTCTTAATTGCCTGTGAACTTTTTCTTATTAATTTTATTGTTTTCTTTGTAGGTTGGAATGTTCGAAGTTAAGTAGTTGCTTCAAACTTTCCAAAACAATACGACAAATTTCGATTTTATCCTTTTTGCTAGTGTGTATATCACAATTAAATTTATATTAATTATATCCTTATGAGAGATAGAAAAATCTACAACGAACTTTCAGACTTTTGAACATTTAGGCAACACTTTTTATTTTTCTTTTTCAGGAGAAGGTTTTAAAGGAGACTATACTGGTGCTGGTCGTCACTATTTATCAATGGTTGGTCAATATCACTTTAATCTACGCGTTCGCAGTGGTAGTTATTTCATTCATTGCAATTATGATCGTAATTTTCGAGTATTACTTTACAATAAATAAGGGCTCTAATTTTCTACATTCAAATCTACATTAATTCTACATAAAAATTATGATCTGCCGCATCTTTTCCATATATAATCGTACGGTAAGTAATAAATTACGTACTCCTGACGATTATATTCCTGTACGTATATATACGTGTTGCGACGACCAAGTTCACCGATTGAGCTCTATCACTATCGACGTCGCTGACGTCGATAACTTCGTCCGGAAGCGAATCGACAGGCGGCGAAGAGTGGAAGGCACTAAGTAGCACGAAGGAAAGGAAGGGGAGAAAAAAATGAGTCACGTTTCAATCCGACTTTTCAAAGCAATAGGACCGCCGCGTTTTCCGCGCCGAGATCATCGATCGAGGTGCAACATATATCTTGCCTTCCGCGTTCGCCCCACAGCGTGGGTGACCTGAAAACTTAAGAGCCGTGGACGCGCGCCGTTCCCTAAATTTCCCGAAAGCGCATTCGTTGCAAGCGCGGAGAAAAGAAATTCGAGGAAGAGAACCGTGGAAAGGATGAGAGTTCCGAAACGAGCGCGAGAGGAAAGACAAAAAGAAAAAGCGCGAAGAGAAGCGAGCGTGAAAGAGAAGGGAAAAAGGCGAGGGGAAAAAAAAAGAGATCCCTTCCAGGGGATCTCGTGCCACCTACGGTGCACTGGCAGGCTCGCTTGCTTATTACGCGACCGAGTTGGTCTCTCTTTCCATCCTTTCTCTCTCTCTCTCTCTCTCTCTCTCTCTCTCTCTCTCTCTTCTTTTTTCGTCACGATTCCATCACGTTCTTGCCCGACAGCGAAAGTTTCGTCCCCAGTGTGGGGCTCTTTACGCTGAATTCACTCGCAGAGGCTCTTTCAGATTCCGCTTCGCCTCCGCAGCGGAGAAAGTGCATCGCTTTGAACGAAAGGACGAACGGAAGCGGGGTAGAAGATTGAGGCAGGGAGGGAGAGGAGGAAAGCAGATATCTAACGAAGGACAACGGGAGTGAGTTGACCCCCACAGGGAGGAGAGACAAAGGGGTGCCGAGATCAAGGGAGAAAGAGAGAGAGAGAGAGAGAGAGAGAGAGAGAGAGAGAGAGAGAGAGAGAGAGAGAGAGAGAGAGAGAGAGAGAGAGAGAGAGAGAGAGAGACAAGTCCGAGAGATTCGACAGGACAGGAATCGAAGTGTCTCGGCAGGAACAACGAACGTGATGGCAGGGGGGGGGGTTGCTGCCGGTGGTTGGAAGCAGGACCCGGGTCAGTAGTTGCCCGTCCACCGGTGGGAAATATCGGCAAGAGTGTGGACGGGGATGGTCGGTCGGTCGGTCGGTCGGTCGCCGGGGGGGGTGAGTTGGGTCGGGATGGCATGGGACGCGCAGGAGGATGGGGGATACTTAAGCGCGGCCGTGCGCGCAGAGTGGCGGCTCGTGGCGGCAGGCGAGGGGGTAAAACGACGAGGGGATGGGGGGGGGGGAGATGTAGCGCGACTCGACTCGCCGTGGCACGGCGCGGCGCGCGGGATGGGGCGCGCGATGGCGCACTCAGTAGTGAGACCAAAGGGGTGGGCCAGGGGGACGGGGGTTAGCGAGGCGGCAGCCTGAGCGGATGGGATGGCGGCGGGATGGGAGGGGCCGGGAGGGGAGGAACGGAAGCCGGCAGACTCCGCTTGCGAGCGACGACGCTTCCGACCGTTTCACACTACGGGTGGCCACGAAGTGACGAATGCCGCGCGTTTCTCGCAAGTTTCCTAGCAAACTACCGGCTGTTTGTAGAAGGATCTGAAAGAATATGTATATTTGAAATTTGAAGAGATATTCTTTTTTACATGTTATGACACACAATTGATCAAAAAATAAGTTAATGTTGCATGTTTTTTTGATCCTACAACTTGAAAAAAATGAATATTTTTCATACACCGCGCGAATACCGACGTCAGAGACGTCTTCTGTCTTTTGAAAATGTTAGCGTAAATAACTATTCTGTACCTTTCGAATGATAAATATCGATATGAACGTGATTAATAAAGTTTCGTGTTAATTAACATAATTAGTATGTTTCCATGCAAGCGACGCACGATTGTTAAGGATTAATAAACTCGCTTCTATCAAAGAGAGAAAGAGGAGAGAGAGAGAGAGAGAGAGAGAAAGAGAGAGAGAGATTGCACTAAACGAGATACGAACTATACCGGGTGTATCATTAAATTTTGCTCGTATCATTTGTTGTATCTCATAAATAAAAAATTGTTTTTAGTTGCTTGCAGAAAGAGAACGGAAATGTAAAAAATGGAAGGACATACTTTTATTCCTCTATAATCAATTTTTGCGTTTCAAAAGTAATATTACAAATTTTTAATAATTTAAATTATTCAACATTGAAGTTTACTTTCTGGGAATTTTTGTTTTTTTTTAGTTATGTAGAGCAAATGAGCGATATACATTTCCTTTTCGATTCTATGAGAAGTTAAAAAAGTTACTGAAAAATTATATTCAACGCTGTGTGTTAAATCAGTATCATTAAATTTTGTTATTTCTATTCCTTCTCAGCTTTACAAAGAATCGAACAAATTATTGAACAGTTTTATTTTTTATTTTACTTTTACGCGCCGTGTTAAATCAGTTAATAATGGAATGATAATTTTACGTATTAGTAGTCCATGTAGGAATAAAACTGTATCACAGACAGCTGTACTTAGGACTAAAAACGAAGTAGAGCGAAACACTAATCGTAAAAAGAAGCGAGGCAGATTATAAAACTTACGAACGCGATAATAAGAAAAAAGGAAATCCACGTAATATACCAATGTCATAACTTGCAGGAATTCGATAATGATTGTCGAAGAAAATTTACAAGTCCTGTGGCACGCACGTTACGAGCGACGCGATTTTATCCTGCATTATCCTACGTCAATTATTAATCCAAAAATGCGCCACTCTCGATGGAGGACGGTCGCGCCGCGTCACGCCGCGAATATAACGCTTATCGATTTTCGCGGCGCGACTCTTTAATCTTGGTAATCGAGCGAACGCCCCCGCGACCGTCCCTCCCGCTGCGTCGCCTATTCATTAACGGCGTAAACGGCGAGTGACAGCTGGCGCGTTGTCAAGTCCCGGCGTGCGTACGCACACACGCGTGCACCGCACGCACTCGCGCACGCATAACGATGAATGCACGCACGCACGCACGCACTCGCACTCGCACTCGTCACACAGCCGCGGGTACAAAGCAGTTACTGGAAAGCGGTGGACGCTGCGAGTCCAAGAATTTAGGATTGAAATTCAATGTTTTCAGTTCGACACGATTCACCTGACACGTCACTTTTCTTATAAAAAGATATAGTTTAATATTAGAATGGGTGTACGGTAGTATCCTGCTAGAACCTGCTGGTGCCAATTTAACAATAATAATTTCCTGTTTCCGTTTTTGGGATTAGTCAAAAATTATTTTATGTGTTATACATATATTTTCGATATTCTGCACTGTACGTCTAATAAAAAAAAAGAAAAGAAGAAAGAAAGGTATGAAATTAAAATAATTAGCTGAGTCAAAATGGCGATCTTCGACAGTTTCAGTATTAAATATACAGTAACTGTCTGAGACGATTTTCTGCGAAAGGCTGTCTCAAATAAAATTTTAACACGTAGACGCTTTATTTCTCTTTTATCGTGTTTATCAAATTACAAATTAAAAGACAAATTATTGTTTCCTTCTTAATTTTCTATTTAAAAGAAAAAAACTCAGATTTGGTTTAACTGTTTGTTTATGATAACTTTTGTTTATGATCTGCCATTATTTTTACCGCGAATTTTTGTTAAATTATTGTATTATTGAAACTTAATGATAATAACTTAATGATAATTAGTGCTACGTACCATAATTAATCTTGTCTCTCTGCATATGCCATTTGGTGGCAAAGTGGCGATTAGAGGTTCACTATGGGCGCATGTAACTCTAATTACTTCAGTGCGCGTGTGTACACGCGGATTCACGCTCGTCGCAAGCACGTGGAACTGGGGTTGGCACACGTGGTGCACAAGAAACCCCCGGAGGCGCGCTTTGCACCCTAGTTAGGAAAATACGCCGGCGTATTTCTTTAACGCCTCTAATATCTTTAATGTTTCTCCTCTCCCGGGCGGGATCGGGATTCGGGCTCGGTCAAAGATTCTCTTTAATGCGCCTGTAATATCGGTAATGTCCTGCGAACTGGTGGATCTCGTTATCTTTTACGAAGCTAAGCGATACCAACTTATAACGCGGCGCGAATTACGTCGTTGTGTTATTTTATGCGCTGCGACGTATCGATGATCTAAAAGCTGACCATTATGTGTAATCTGTGTAACGATTGTTAAGGAAATTAAGGAAATACGTATATATTAATATACGTATTTCCTTAATTTCCTGAACAATTTGTATATACATATAAAAATGCATATGCAAAAGTTCCTTAATTTCCTTAATATATTCTGCCGTTTTAGAAAACAAAATTACCGCAAAACTGAAAATCTGGGAAATCAGGGAAATGTCAGATAAATTGAAAACGGTCGGGGAAATCAGGGAAGAGTCAAGGAGTTTTGCCAAATTTTCTGGAAAATTAAAATTCTTGACTTTAAGAAAATTTGATATGCATATCACATTTACATAGTTTTGGAGTACTACCAACTTAACAATATTAAATGCAAGTAGTGTCAATTAATAGTAATTTACATTGTTATGTTAAATTGTTCTCTCAACAAAATCGACGGTTTCCAGGATGAAAATTAATAAAAAAAAATCGAAATATTATTGGAGGGAAAAATTATGAAATTTTGTCAGGAAATTAGAAATACTAGAATGAGGAATTTTTTGGTAATCTTTGGGAAAATGCAAGAGACGTTTTTTGAGAACTCGCATTTCTGTGACAATATTTTTCTGTTTTTATAAAGCTTTATGTTTAATCGCTCAGAGTGATAAGCGAGATCGTTCGCGAAAGATATCATCGACAGTCGCGAAAGCTTGTCGAAGAATATTCCCATCCTTTTAACTTTCTCGTAATATCTCGTAATGTCTCTCAAATTGGCACGAATCCGTAGAACGACGGATGGAGATAACGCCACGAGCTGGAACTCCAACACCTCGAATGTCGAATGGTCGTCAGCGACGCGGCGTGAAATATTCAGGTCAGCGACGAGAACGTCGACGATCTTGGCGGACTTCAGCCCCATCGATCGATCTGTCGACTCGACGTAACGCGAGTACGCGACAAATAACAAGAACCAGGTGAAGTAAAAATCTCGGATTTATCTTTGTGACATACGTCTCATCTAATCCTCAACTATGTTATCAACAATACAAATGTACAAGAGCAATATCATATCTTTGCGTTTATCTTTAATCAGTCGTATGGACGATGGCAAATAAAAAGTAACGAACATGTATCTAAGTAGGTTCATGAAGTAGGAGTAAAAACGGCAAACCTATAAAATTGATTTATTTAATTATTTATGGAGTATTCATTGTATCTCAACTTACGTGCCAAGAAG
>NW_017305485.1:3967548-3970360 GCF_001594115.1 Trachymyrmex septentrionalis
CGAAGTAGGAGTAAAAACGGCAAACCTATAAAATTGATTTATTTATTGTAATTATTTATGGAGTATTCATTGTATCTCAACTTACGTGCCAAGAAGGGATCATTTACATGTACATTTATACAGTTTATACACAATTTGCATTATTTATTCCTGCATATGAACTAAACTACGGAAGACTATATTTATGCGAGCATTTGTAGGAAAATAATATTTACACAAATTTTAAAAAGGTTGCTTAAAGAATTCCTTACGAATGTGAAATCGCAATAATAAATAACGAAAAGAAATGAAGATATCTTCACGAGATATCATTTCAGTTTGAATAATTATATAACGATCATTTGAATTATTACCTTTCTATGTACAAGCTAAATAAAAAAAGTTTATTTATGTAAACACTTAGGTAGGAAAAGAAATACAATATTTACAGGAACCTTAAAAGAAGTTTCAAAAATTCCTTATGAATGTAAAATCGCGAAAAGAATACATGTATACTTTACTTTAAGATATCGCGATTTGAATTTGAGTAATTAGTGGTTATTGCGAATGTCTGAGGTAGCGATTAATCCCAGACACGTAACTTTCGGAGTTCAACGTTCACACGTGCCTAAGATTCTATTTCAAGAAAGATGCGATGCGGCCGGTGACAGACGGCTGCCTGTGCACAGCCAGCGCGATAAGCTTAATGACACGGTCTGTCTGCGCGATCACCGACGTCACTCCGATATTTAGTCCGGCGGGAATTAAACGGCTGGACGATAATGACGGCGCAGTGGCGCGGCGCGAACGTCGGGACTCTAATATCTCTAATGTCAATTCCCTGTCCCCGGGCCGTAATATCGGTCTCGTATAACCGGCCGAACGACGGTCTTAATAAACTTACGAGCTCGCGTTATTGCAATTTTATATTTTATTATCGTCGGCCGCCCTGGGCACTCGTGAAGGACCGTTCCCTCGCGATTTCGCGATCATCCCCTTAACGTTATTTCGAGGTTATTCCAATTAAGACGGAAAACAGGAAATTAACGCGGATTTTATCTTCGTTGTGGGTCTATCGTCAGACGTTTGATGTATTTCTCAAGAAATTATATTGAATATACGTATGGAAAGAAATCATTTTGTTGAAATATCTAAAAGTTATGATTTAATTATACCTCAAGTACGACAAAGAGAGAGCCAAGAACGGACAAATTTGGATGTTTCAAATAATACGTTATATATTCTTATATTAAATTAATTTATTTCAGATATGATTGAGAGCCGAGAAACTTTCGATTTCAACACAATCATTTCTGAAACGCTAATAAACCCCTCCCCCTCCCTAAATTAGAATAGACAGAAAGTAAGAAACTTATTGCGAAAAATATTACCTCAACTAATATTAAACTCGAATTAATTATACTTATTGAGAAGAATTTCTTGAATGAAAATGGAGGGATTAGAAAATTCTGATTAGTATTTATCAGAATTTTAGTTATTTCAATTAGAGTTATAGATTCAACTAATTTTGACTTGTCCATTTTGATTTGTTCACAGCTAGACTCTTTTTCTAACAGATACAAATCTGAAAATAATTTTACTAGACCATCAAAATAATTATATAGATCGTTTAAGGATGCTTTATTCATATTTTTTAAATGAAGTGAATAAATTATAGATTTTTCTATATTACATATATTTAAAATTCCAAAAGTCGCACCGATTTATAACCTGAATCAAACATTATTTTAATAAGATATGTTTAGTAGATATGTTTTTAGCAAATAATTTAGATAAAATGAATAAATTTTTATTTGAACTAAAATTGTATTGCTAAATAATAAATATCGATCTTATTGAACTGTAGACTGTTTCATGAATGATTGTGACATAATAATAATACTGCACAAATTTCTAATGTACTAGCAACAAATTTAAATATTCTACATAATTATTTTTATAGCCTATCAAAATTATTTTCAGACATCTATCTGATCCAATTGTTAAATACTTCAGCAAAGCTATTTTTTTCATATAGAAATAAATATAGAACGAACATTCTTTTATTATCTCATATGAAAAATCGTCTTTTTCCTGCTGTTATAAAAATAATCATCTTACAGTGTTCTCTTTCTCTTTTTCTCTGTTTCTTTTTTTATGCTGCACCAGACAGAATATTAAATATAATATTTCGGTGGATTTGTCGCGAAAAGTCAGCCATCAGCCACGTAAACGACGCAACGCGAGAAGAGAGGTGGCCAAAGGATGAATAGGCGATCCCGTGAAGTAGGCTTTATATTTATCGTGGCAATAAGGCGAGAGACTCGACGACGGGCGTCGTCGGATTGAGAGGGAGGCAAAGACCGACGTCGTTGGGACAATCGGTGGCCGTCGTTATCATTAACGACGCGACGTCCAATGCGACGTCGGTGTTCTCTCCGCCTCCGTTTCCCTCTTCCTGTCTCTTTTACCTTCTCCTCTCCGCTCTCTTTCATCGTTTCCTCTTACCACCGACTCGTCATTGCTCCCTCGTTTCGTTCCTCCGTCGTTTCGAGTTCCCGCACTCGTTCCGAGATCACGTCTGATCGTCCGAGAGTTCTACCGGGTGTATAATTCTTTTTCAGAACGTTTGCGATAATTTCAGAATGAATGTGACATCGTAGAATTCCTCTCTCTCTCTCTCTCTTTCTCTCTTTCTCTCTTGAGATTCAATCTTTGATTAAAATAAATTGCGATAAAAATACCGACAATTAATAATTTTTGTGATGAATTATTAATCTTTAAAACAAGACGGGAGAGAAAGTCGCTTTAGTGACACTGAAATAGTACCATA
>NW_017305485.1:3970460-3971548 GCF_001594115.1 Trachymyrmex septentrionalis
ATGTGATGAATTATTAATCTTTACAAGACGGGAGAGAAAGTCGCTTTAGTGACACTGAAATAGTACCATATTTTGGGGCAAGGAACACAAGGAAAAAAATAATGAATTGTAACATATCTTATATATTCAGAAAACCTGTAAGATTTATAGAGTCTTATAAAGAGAAGACTGACCACTTCAGAGAGAAACATTACTGATGTAAACACACAACCAATAAAGTGTACACCGAATGCATCTATCTCATACCTCGTCGAATGTACTAAAGATGGCTAAAAAGTTAGCCGAAACATGTTTATGAGCGATCATTAAAAATTTTTGTAATTGTTGATCCTAATTAAAAGTCAGATACATGACGTTGACAGTGATATTTATCGTGCACTTTCTACAGCGCTAATTCCCAAAGCCATTAAGTTTGTCACTAGATTGATTTATTTATAAACAGACCTCCACTGTCTTTAACAATTAAAGGATACATTTTTTAAAGAAAAAAAAAAAAAGATATATTTTCTAATTCAAATTCTAACGTATACTGAAATAAAGGTAAATTTTAGTAAATCATTTGTTCGACTAGTATCAACTAAATATTTACTAGATACACTTATTTGACACAAGAACCCCTTATTTTGATCTAGCAATCATTTTTTTAAAATTAATTTCATTACTTACAAGTAATACCATTTAATTTTTAAGTAACACTACTATTTAATTACTGTAAATAAATAATTTAATAGGCTCTGTTCAAACAAGTGCATATATTTAAATGTAGTACATTTTTTTCTCATGTAGTCGTTTTTTATTACGCTTGCAATTAAGCAGAAGTAAGATAACGATCGATTAGAGAGAAGTCGGTGAAAAAATGCGCTTTATTCGTCTTCATTTTAGGACTTCTTCCTGCACTTGACAAAATTTCACGGAGGATTAGGCCTGTCTGGTGACGCGCCGCCGAGAGAGATGAATCATCGTTAGCGAAAGTTTCGTTGTTGTCACCCCCTCGTCGCGGTACTCGATTAAAGGCATTAGGATCGTCCTCTGCGGCGAGGGTGCGCCCGGGGGGATTCCGTAGACACGGGGGAGAAGCTCGGGGGGGG
>NW_017305485.1:3971648-3975592 GCF_001594115.1 Trachymyrmex septentrionalis
GGAAGCTTGTTTGTTCGGCACCTGCTGCTTATGCGTGCGTGTAGGAGGCCGCTGGTACCCTAATCCGATCGTGACGCACGTGCGTGTGTCTACGGACCCCACTAGGAGAGTTTACACAATGATTCCCCCTTCCTCGCACCCCTCCGATTCCTTCCCCGGATTGGTCGATCGAAGGCGGCTTCGCCTCCAATCTACCGCGATGAATCTCAATGAGGCGTGTGACTTGGTTCAACGTGACTTTCGTTCCGTCTTTTGCAACTGCACGCTAATTCATTTAATTCCGGATGACGAACATGTATAGCCTGATCAGATGGGATCATTCAAATAACGAGAGAAAAAAGTATTCTTTAACTTACTCGGATCTTACCGCGACTTTGTGCAGTATAAATATAGAACAGTATTAAAATCAGATCAATATTCTTTCCTCTCCTTCCCCCTCGGATTAAATAAGATCGACCGATTTTGTCTCGAGACAAAAATAACACGTACGCACTTAAGTGCATATTTTTATTTATATGTACAGGGTGTTAGTTAAGTACGTTGCCATACTCAGCAGAGCGATTCTTTGGTTTATTTCAAGTTAAAAAATCCATACAAATATGTGTCCTCAGCGGCTTAGTTTCCGATATAAAAACATTTAAACGTGTAGTAATAATCTATTTATTTTGAAAGAAATGCAGCTTGAACTAGTCAAAAACTAGTGAAAAACAGAAAAAAAAAACAGGCTTCAGTTCTTCTGACGAAATAAAACAATTAGATGAATTGTTGAAAATGTGAAGTCCACTTTGCGCCATGATACATCCATCGAGCCTTCTTCTCAAAGATTGACGTACACGCTCAAAGATACCAGGTGTGTTACGTATTGCTCATCATGAAGTAACTATTTGATTCCTCAAATCATTCTCATTCTCAATTGGGGTGGTAGAAACCAATGATTTCAGGTGCCACCAAAGGAAATATTATAATCCAAAGGATTTAAGTCTGGTGATCTAGGAGGCTTTGATTTTGACTTTGTCACTTTGTTTACGGTTGTGCGAATGGTAACTCACGTGAAGCAAGGCATATTTATGCAGGAAGATATCTCTAATGCAATTTATTGTTTCGTCAAACATTTGCGAACATTCACCTGTATTTCGGAAACTAAGCCGTTCAGGACACATGTTTATACGAACTCTTTTACTTGAAATAAACCAAAGAATCGCTCTGTTGAGTATGCTGCAACACACTTAACTAACACCCTGTATATCGATATGTAGCCTTTCTGGCAGATAGAAACATATCTTAATGAACGCAACTCCTTGGAGGTTTAAATTATTAATTAAAAGACATTTGCATGAGGCACATTTTTCTCTCGATATATATTTATTTTGATATAGTTGCTGAAATCTATTTTTTATCGGTCGATTATACCTATAGGTACAACAAACATAGAAACAATGCGAAAAATATCTACTCTATTTCAGAATAGAGCGACTGTTCTTCATTAGCCTGTCTCTACCGATAAGAAAAGTTTAGAAAAGCTCTTACCTTCCACGCTTCCATAGTTTCCCGTCTTCTTTTCGACAATTGCAGCCATCTCGGCGATCAAATCGGATCACCGCGGTAATCGAAATTATCGAGTCAACTCGGTAATCACTTTGCACAGTGATTACGACCAGTCTTGAACCGGCACTATCGAGCACGATGCATGGCCTCTCATTCGTCTCTGTTTCCAATGCGGCACGTGTCACCGCGTGTTTCTCCGCTCGTTTAGGGGCTCGAATTAATATCGTCCGAGGACGTCGCGACGCCATTCCATAAATAAAAGAGGAGGGTCGTGACGAAAGCGAGTCGAGGGGATGGCGGTAACGCGACGGGGTGAGGGGGACGCCAACATGATTTTTGGCTTCTTCGAGAGAACTTGTTTCTTTTTTTTATCATAAAAATGTAACGATGCATTAAAAGCTAATCAGCCTTTTTGACGGCAGTTTCTGTTCGTGCTTTGGTCCAGGTGTGTTGTATCATTTCTAACGTTTTGAAAGTTTCTGACGAAATTCGCCGAACTTAATTGTTTCGTGTATTGACTGAATCGTGTATTACTTACTGACTTCGCAAATTTATCATTGTCTCGTTGTTGCCTTTAACGTTTTTTTGTTAACATTGAAAAAAGAAGATAACCAAAAGCTGATTGTGCATGTATCGATTACCGTGATTTATTTGATTTAAAATATTTTATTTTTTATATATATTTTTTATTCCCTATATATATATGCATATCTATGAAATAGCACATAGTTAAATAGTTATTCCGGATAATGGGCCGATAAATTCTCAAAGGTTTAGTTAAAATCCTCATTAAAGGATGTTTCATGATTTCCGAAATATTCCACGTGCTGCAGTATGCTTAATTTAATAAACGCGTTTTGGAAGTGCACAGGTACGCGGAATTTTGTATCAAAGACATGAACATAATGGCGGATTGTGCGTATAATCGCCAATGCGTACAGCCAGTGTGACATTATGTCCACACGCACACGCGCACACACACACACACACACACACACACACACACACACACACGTGCATATATACTATATGTTCATCGTAATTTTATATTCCGTTGCGAAGGGCGGTAGAATGCGTGATGTTGAAATAGCTCCATCATTATCGCCTCGACATGGTTCCACATATCATTCTATGTATCATTTTATATATTTTGCGCGAAAGCTAGTAGCTTATCACAAAGCTACATAGAGCAATTTGTTTTATGTTAAATATTTATGGACTATTAAAAATTGTATATCAAACGCCAAGATGAATTGCACGAGATATACAATGTGCGTGTATTTCACATTAATTACGTTTTTCTACGTATGTATGTATTATGCACAACGAATACAATTAAAAAACAAATCACAACTTTAACATCGAAAAAATGATTTTGCTGAAGTATCTAAAAATATTTCGCTGGATACACAGGATCTGAAGATAATTTTGTTCGACTGTCAGAATAATGATATGACACTCAAAAACTGGGTATTGTCGAAATTTGTCGCAGCGTTACCTACGCTCGAATATTTTACTTTCATTTCTCAAATATTTCACTATATTCTTATCTAATTATTTTAATGATTTAATAAAATTATTTTTTTATATCTATAAATACCTAAATTTTTAGGTGTTTCGGTAAAATTGTTCTTTTCCAAGTAAGTTTTTGGACGTGAATGAGAAATAAAGTGAGTTGGTTTTCATTGAATTTGTGAAATTTGTTAATATAATTGTTACTTTAATGAGATAAATCCCCGTCGAAGAGTTCCACGCATGCGAGGACTGTAGAGTACGATAGTTTTATATATGGTAATTTTCCCAAGGCACTCAGCGAGTCATCTAATCGCCATCTCCGATGCGATCCATAATTGCGTCTATTTTCGCAAAAGAGCCTGCCCTCGCGGTTGATCGCGCGATCGATCGCGCTTATTTATCAGCAACCTCTCACTCGTCCTTCCCCCCCTATTTTACATCGCTCCATTGTTTTTGATTTTTCCCCTTCCGGATTTTTCCCTCGCCTTCCGCGATCGATCAATCACTCGCGTTTTCCAACGCGTCGCGACGCGTCGTCGGCGCGTCGATGGTAACGGATCGGCGGCCGTGGAATGTGACATTACGGATTTCGCAATAAATGCGGCGACACGCGCGGACGATTTCCCGAGTAGCGAGCTGAAACAGCCGGGCCGTGGCGTATCACGACCGCAATGCAGATTTTTATGCGCGGCACGCATAATATCGGCGTCGCGGACACGCGCCATGTAACGCGTGCAACTGGCAACCGATTGGCGCGCAGTAGTTTGGCAAATGCCCGGCGTTATAATCGCCGAAAGTAGAACGTGATGCAGCATCTGCAGAGAGAGAGAGGTGAGTGGAATTGCCGACGGCGAATCGAACTCGGCATTAAAAACTTTGCCGCG
>NW_017305485.1:3975692-3979893 GCF_001594115.1 Trachymyrmex septentrionalis
AGAGGTGAATGGAATTGCCGACGGCGAATCGAACTCGGCATTAAAAACTTTGCCGCGCGAACTTACTTCCGTTCGCGCGCGCTTCGGTTTATTATACTTACTAATTCTTCTGATCGGCGTATAGAAGAAGAAGAAGCAGTTATTCTCTGATATCTATAACTTTCCCGGTAGTACGTTTCTTTTCCGATTTACTCTCCAATCACGCTTATCTTTCGTTTTGGGAAATTTATTGAACTTGACACTTTATGTGTTACGATCGATCTACTTAAATCTTTGTATTAATTTAACTCATGGTGAATATTTTAGAAAGCAATTGAAAAACGAATGCAAAAACGTGACATGATTGGTAAATAATTGTATTTCTTCTATTAAAATTCATATATTTCAACTAATTAAAAAATTTTAATATGTCAAATTAAACTAATGTTTCATGTATTCATTTTAGAATTTACGTTTTTTATAAGAAACACATTATTTTTATTATATTTTGTTCACTTAGTTATAAATTATATTATTTTAACACTAAGAAAAATGTTGTATCAATTTAACACATAAAACATTCAAATAACACAATCACATTACGTTAAATTTACGAATATATTCAAAATTTAATACAAAATTTTTATAAAGACTAGAATGCGAATCATTTGTAACACTTAATACTTATGTGTCACTTTCTACATATTTATTTTCTGTTAAATCGATTAATTAATTGTTTATTTTTTGCGACATTATCATCAACTCTTACGCGCAATCATTTCACAATAGTCGAGTAAAATTCTTTTTAAATTCGTTATGAAAAAAACGAAATTTTTTTTAAAATACTTGAGCAATTTAAATACTTGAGCAAAACCTTCCACGTAATACAACATCTATACACGCGCATTCACCTTCCTGCGCAATCATCGTCGATCAATCGAGATAAATTACGAGCCGCGATGCTGTAGATCGTTTGACCTTTTATCATGAATTATGAATGGCTGTCCATCGCGATGCGGTTAATCGTTCCGTACGCGGGGCCGTGACGCCAAGGATCCACGCTCTCGGTCTCACGCTTCTCTCGTGAGCGGAAGCGTTCCTACGATCGTCGGCACTCGTTTCACGCGTCGCGTCGCGTCTCGTATCGTGCCCGACCATCTCTCTCTGCCACGCCTCGCGCGCGTCTCTCCGCGGCGGCGATATAGCGCCGCACCATCGCGAGCCCGTCCAGCGGAACGACTTTAACGAGGCGGCGTCCATTACAAGCGTAAATCGAGCCCGCGCATTAACCGGCGATTTACGGCCGTATCGCGCGCGCGCGCTTATGCCTCCATACAACGAGGATGAACGTCATCGCGTTCTGCGCGAAGCCATCGACAAGGCACGCCTGACCTCGATCATTCATTCCGCGGCTTCCGGCGATTGTCAGGGAGATTATCAGGAAACGATACCGTGTAGGGATGCGGATTACTGCGGATTTCTGTATTCTTCCGATGCTCGGGGAATATTTAAAAAGGAAAATAGGAGATTAGGCAGAGAGGAAGGATAGGGTGTAAAAAAAAGATGTTTGTATAAATAATTAGTATAAAAACGTTTTCGTCAATCAAATAGAATTTTATTATCTATTTTCGTTGACCATATGTTGCTCATTTATTACAATAACGACACCACTAAATAAAAAAAAAAAAAAAACAAAGTTTTTCAGAAAATGAATTGTTTCGAATTAAAATTTTATAATATTAATTTTGAAATGCAATTTTGGCGTAACTGATTGTAGAGGAATAAAAGTACGTGCTTTTAAAGTACATTTTTTTTTTTACACAGTTGGAAAATTTTTGTTAAACATATTTAACACAAGAATATGTTAAAAAGTGACACAAATATTATGTAATTAACACAAAAATGTAACACTGACACAATTTGTGAGCAATCAGATTTCTTCATTAAAATTAAGATTTGTAATATGCTAAATTAACATATAAATCTTAACTTTGTTTCAATTTAACATCTACAATACGTTAAACACATTTTATTCATTCCTCTTACATTTTTCGTGTCAAGTTATTTATTTACTTATAAATTGCATTATTTTAACACTAAGAAATGTTGAATATAAATTTAGCACAAAAAAAAATATTGGAACAACAATCGTATGTTAAATTAATACTTGGATATATTAAAAATTTGATACAAAATTTTAACAAGAACTTAAGTGGATCGATTCCAATATAAATAAAAAATGTTTTTTAGTGGTTATGTTTCCATTCTTCTTTTACAAGAAACTAAAAAATGACAATTTTTTTAGTTATGTCGTTGTAGAAAATGAGCGATTATACCTGTATTACATCTTATATCATTTTCCACAGTCTGCATTTATTTATTGCAACGGAAAGTTACAAGAGATAAGAAGAATTCGCGTTTATGTTTCTTGCCCTTGAATTATCGCTTTTTTCCTTTTCAATGCCCGAATATAATTTATCTCGTTTTAAGTGGAAATATTCGTAAGAATTTTAAGTAACGTAAACCAACCTTATATTAATGGGATAAGAAGTTCGCGTTGCTTGTATTTTTTGCACTTAGAAATTTCCCTCTCTCTCTCCTTCTTTTCAACGCTCGAATATATTTATCTCGTTTGAAGTGCAAAAATTTCCGAGGATTTCGTGAAGAAACGCGAACAACCTTAACGAAAGAGAAATCAGAAAAGCGAACGAATGGATAGAGACAGTAGGCGTGCCAAGGCGGGTTAAAAAGATAAAGCATAAATCTGAGAAAGAACACGTGGAACGAAAAAAAAGGAACGAGAACTGCCCGCGCGAGGACAATGTCACGCATTTGTATCAACCCGCACGTCCCGTCGAGTGGACGCGAGCATGTTGCACCTGCACGTGACACCCGTCTGCATACGGAGTGTCCCATCGGGAGAGGAAGTAGAAAGTACGGAGACAGGGGATCGGGGAACCCCCTTTCCCCCCTCTCCCCTCCCCCACCTCCCGTGTACACGCGAGACTCGACATTCGCGCGCATTTTTGGACTCCTATACGAGAATGGTGCGATGTGACGCGACGCGAGGCGACGCGACGCGACGCGAGGCGAGGCGAGGCGAGGCGAGGCGAGGCGAGGCGAGGCGAGGCGTGGCGTGGCGTGGCGAGGCGAGGCGAGGCGAGGCGAGGCGAGGCGAGGCGAGGCGAGGCGAGGCGAGGCGACGCGAGGCGTCCGTTCGACGTCGAATTAGCGCTGCACGGCGGACGCGATAACGTCGCGCGAGTTCACTCACCCTCGCCCTGGCTGTCGCGACGCGTCTCGCTTTTCCGTGTACGGACTTGCGACGAAAGAGTCGCAAATGACGAATCAAACTATGCTACCGAATTTACCTTGACATAGAGAATGAAATTTATCTTGTCTATATCGCTAATTAGGTATAGATAATATTGTTATATTTTTGCACGATTCCTCGGGGAGGATTCCTTTGCCCCCCTGTGATTTTGATATTCGGCTTTAACTCGATGGAAAATGTATATGTAACATATGTCTAGGAAGGTACGAACGTAAATTATTTCGGAAACACAATGTGAATTCGTTTAATTTCGAGTTTAATTTTAATTTTATTAAATCTGCACTTCAGCGTGTTGTTAATTTCTATGATATCGTGCAAAATAATGAAATTATATAACTGAAATCGTCACGAAAAGGTGTTACGTGTTCGGTCCCATCCATATAGAAATAGAATTCCAAAAGAGAGAGAGAGAGAGAGAGAAAGAGAGAGAGAACAAGCGTATGAATTGTTGAAACGAGAATATATAATTTGTAAGCGCAATATTTTTGTACAAGTTCCTTTTTTTTTCCACGTGCGGTTTTTCGTAAGCGTTACAGTCTTTCTTAAGATCCCATGACTTATCCTGCTTAATTCGTTAGAAAAACTGTATTTTTATGATTTTTATGTACATAAGAATTAGATATACATATTTTATACATAGTAGTATTTGACAAGTTTAGATTTATTACATACATTTTCATTACATACATTTAACACAACACGACGATCTTCCTATTTTGATCTTACATCGTTTTTTTATTCTTCTGTCAGATAAATATAATATCAATGACAATTACCGTATTTATAATAACACACCAAGTTTTCCAATCGAGATTTTGGAGGCAACACAGTTTCCATCGCTTAAAACTAACTGCTTTGTATTTGATTATTTTACCGCATTTTTTAAAT
>NW_017305485.1:3979993-3984629 GCF_001594115.1 Trachymyrmex septentrionalis
CAACACAGTTTCCATCGTTTAAAACTAACTGCTTTGTATTTGATTATTTTACCGCATTTTTTAAATTAATTAAAATGAATTTTAAATGCCGGGTGCCGAGGTATAAATAAGTGCATCTTCTTACGCCGCGACGTTCATGGCTACGCGCCGCACGTTTTTCCCGGGAAAACGGTTTCTCGGTTGCGATCCCACGAAGCTCGGGGCTGCCGGGGGATATCGGAGAGTAGTCGCCCTTATACATGAAAGTGGTAACGGAGATTCCGAAACGTTCGAACTGCTCCCAACCCCCCGTTCTCCTTTCCAGACTCGAGCCGTTCCAGTCTCGAACTCGGAGGCGCGCAGTTAGACGGTCGCTGGACCCTCGTTGCAATGCACAACGGGTGAACCGTGAAACACAGGGACACCATTTAACGCGCGCGACGCGTAAATACGGAAAGCAATCGAATTAATTGTATGAAAAGAATGATACAGACAGCTTAACATTTGTGAGTTTCGAGAATTGTTTAACTTACAGGAGGGAAAATGATTGGGAGAAATTCGAATGGAGAGCGGAAAATCGTCGGCTTTGATTTATATTACATACTTGTAAATTTAAACTTCTAATTGCTTCGTTCTTAAGACTCTGCCTTTTGCACTTAATTCGAGAGAAATTATACGTTCGAGCGGTAGCTGTGTGAAACTTCTTTTTCACGGTTTACCCGATATATCGTTTCGCCAACAGCGGCGCGAAAGGAAGAGCTGGCGAAAGAGACGGCGAGTGCCGCCCAACGTGGAAAACGGGGTTGGGGCCATGAAGCAATGACGTACGGGGTGTTCAGAAAATCACGTATTTTCTCTCAACTTTCAAAGCCTACTCTACAATGAGCTCTTTGTTTTTTCGTTTCTTGCTTTTTGCCACTTTTTAGTTCTTACCTTTTTACCAAGTTTTTTCCGCTTTCTGGAAGTCTGAGAGATAAAAGTTGACGAACTGTGACAGAGACACGGTGAAAAGAAACACGATTGTTGGTAAAACGCAAAGAAGGAAAAAGGCATAAAGTAATCAGTAAGAAACAGGAAGCAAAGAGAACACATTGTAGATCAAGCTAACCGTCACACTAATCACACACTTGGGACACCCAACTCAATTCGATCGCTTATGACTTTTAAAAATGTACAATTTTTTAAATCAAAATATTAAACGTTAAGGAACATTACAGTACCAACAAAGTATATGTATCTTTATATTAATAAGAAAGTTAAGCATTTTGGAAGAATAAAACATTGAAAAGCATTGGAAGGGGAAAGCTAAAGATACCGAAAAGACGTTTAAGAATTAACTATTGTACAAGTATATATACATTGAACTTAATTGTATAAATAAGAATGACATAGAATTTAAAAAATGGAGACATGAGTAATTTAAATTCAGGCAAGCGAAATTTCAGGAATAAAAAATTGTATAAATTCAAATAAACCTTATATATATATGTATATATATGCGAGCAAGATATAAATTTAAGATCCAATCACAAATCCAATCCTCAGACAAAATCGCTAAAAATTTCCCAGAGAAACTTACAGCCGAGAGAAAATCCGTGATACTTGGGACACCTCGTATACAGGGCGTGAGGGATACGATGCCTCAGTTCGTGCGGTTGCTCGCTTCTCTTTCCCTCCTGCCTCTCGCTTCCTCGCCGTCTCTCACCACCGACATCCCTGAAAGGAGATGGCGCGAGAGGGAAGGAGAAAAAGAGTGAATCAAGCGGAGTGCGTGCCGAAGCCGGGAGTAAGGGGCTAGAGGAGAACGGGGAAGAGAGGACGGTGAGTGGAGAACCGCGCTACTGCCGTGACATCCGTATCCATCTGTATGCCGACCTGACGCGGAGACGTGCCGTGCCGTGTCTGTGTCTTGCATATGTATGTGTGTGTGTGTGTGTGTGTGCACGCGTGCGAGGGGCGATACGCTCACGTGCGCGCGTAGCGGCTGTCTGCCGCTGCTGGAGGCGCCGGCAGTTTGATGGAGGTGGCAGGCAGCGGGACTGCGGTATGACGTGATGCCGTGACAAGCGAGAAGAGAGAGAGAGAGAGAGAGAGAGACACAGACAGACGGACGGACGGACGGACGGACGGACAGAGAGAGAGGCAGCGAGAAAAAGGGGGGGGGGAGGGGAAGAGAAGAAAGTGGAACAGGAAATAGACTGAGTTGAGGAAAATTGAGGAAAGGAAAGAAGCAGAGTTAGTAGATCTATTTCACGTTTTAGCTCAAGGTTGTAGCGAACGTTATTATTGATTAGAATGCCGAAGACTCGTGCGATTCACTTTTAATGGCGAAGACGGTAGATTGAAAGGGAAAATTATGTAATTGTTTCAATATCGTTAGATTTGATATTTATATTATCGCAGTTATAATATCAAAAATTGAAAGATTTTGATTAAGAAGCTGAATTCTACCTTTATGTTCCTTCAGACGATAACACATGTTTCTTTTTTTCTCTATACTTCCGTATTTTCTTGCGAGCAATTACGAAATTTTTGGAGCTACGTCGTTGTAGCAGATGAGATAGCAATAAACTAATATATACTATAGGCAAATATTGTAAAACACAAAAGATCGCGATGGCTAGATTAATGTTGGTGAACAGAGCGGACTAACGAAATAGAAAGACTCGGAATGAGGGGGAGAGAAATGAGGGTATGTATTGTATACAGAGAGAACCAGAAGACGCGGACAGGTGGAGAATGCGGTTGTCTGACGCACGGTTTTGGTTTTAAAGGGACCTCGGTATGAGAACTGCGAAAGTTCCTGCCGAGGATGAGCGAGGAGTAGACCGTGGTGTATACAAGAGGCGACAGTCGCGAGGGATACGAGAGAAGAGAAGGCGGAGATGAGAGTGCGGCGCGGACGCCTCGGCGCGGCTCCGTGTCGAGCTCGATAATACTCGAGGACTCGAAAGGCTGGTCCCAAACGCCGTAATCCTCGAGTGGCAGGGACCAGGGAACGACGCGGGACAACGTGAATAGGGGGAGGAGGCGAGGGGAAGGGAGAGAGGCGGCTATGTACGTCGGTCTGATATCTGCTTTCGAACCTGGATCGATGATACCGTGCGATGCAGCATCGACGACCATTGGCTACGGCTCGATAAGCCCAGGAAGACCCGGTCGAAATCCGAGACCGAGGGATAATCAGGAGTTACCGCTGTGGCTTCTACGTGGTACTGCTGCTCGAGGTAGCTCGTTCGCCAAGGTGGATCCCAGCACGGTCGAGATGCACGCTGTACGAATACAACGTCACGACGGCGTTATCCGAGGAAGAGGGGAGTTAATGTCGTTTCTTGTCAAGTCTCTTCTCAGGAACAATACTTCCGGTCTCGAATAAGTGACGATTTCTTTAGATAGTCACACTCAAGTAGTAGGTAATCGTTATGGGCAGACGTAATGCCATTCGACAAAGTTAGCTACTTTTTAGTGTTAGGTCTTTTTTAATCTTTAGAAAGTCTTAACAATTCTTTCTCGAATAAGTCTTGTTATAATTTATTGTTTTATCGTCTATAATAGCTTTCCTGTTCTGTAAAAGTTGATACTTGTAAAATTTCATATACTGAGACAAAAATTTTAGATATTTGCAATTATAAATGTTACTATAATCGTAATAATTACTATTGTAATATTAGTAATAATAATTATATGTATCGTTCTATCAACAAATATATCTATATTTATTTGTATTCTCCAAAAATGACTATAATTATGGTTGTATTATCATAAAAAGATTACCAACAAAAGTCATAGCAGTTATTAATATTCTAGTATTATTAACTGCTCTGGCTCTTATTGGCAATTTTGATTGATTTGTGATTTATGGAGTCGTGAAAATATATATATATAATATTTGATTTAAATTATGGATTATAGTTAAATTATCGAATTGCATATAAAGTACTAATTGGTAAACCGGATGGGAAAAGACCATTGGGTAGACCAAGACGTAGATGGGAAGAAAATATTAGAATGGACCTTAACGAAATGGGGTACGAGGGTCACAAATGGAGGGATCTGGCTCAGGGACGGGAACAGTGGCGGGATTTGGTATTTGCGGCAATGAGCTTTCGAGTTTCTAACGCCTAATAATAATAATAATAATAATTATAGTTAAATTATAGTAATCGCAAACATTTTTATGATAATAAGAATTATAATTACAATCTTTGCACTGCCATCTACATATATTTGTTGGTATAACTGCTGTATGTATAGTTATTATTACTAACATTGCAGCAATATAATTACAGTGACATGTAATTATAATTACAAATAACAAAAAATGTTTCTCTCAGTGTAGATTCGAATGAGAAAGTTTAACGTTTCGAATATTCCTTGAATATTGTTGGAATATTTGAAAATTACCATATTGTTTGTGTAGAGTTTGTTAAAATTCACTATTCATGAAAAATATTTTAGGTTTTATTCTAGTTTTTGTACTGTCGATTACATTCTAACTAATTGAAGCTTTCGCTGCATGAAAGTGTCAAAAATGGAAAATGCGTACTTTAATTTTATATATTAGCTTATAAAATACTATCATTATTTTTAAGAAGAATTTATTTTTTTAAACTTATATAATAATCTAATATAAGCAGTAAAATATATATATTTTTTG
>NW_017305485.1:3984729-3997185 GCF_001594115.1 Trachymyrmex septentrionalis
TATTAATACAAGTTCAATCGAGTCGAAGATTAATGAAAGTGCAATTGCAGCGCGTTTGCGATCAATTATCGTTACTCCATTAACGCTTTTTCAGCTTTCTCGAAACGTTTCTTCCATTTCTCTTGCTAGCCTTAAAATTCTCGTCGCGCGGCCGAGGGTTGAAAAATGCACGGCCAGCGTGGACACGCCACGAGCCGGATAAGGGTGGACGGTGGCATCGGCTTAAGCAAAGTCTCCGATCCATAACCCTACCTATCCCCCCCGTAGTCTCAACCCCCTGGTCGCCGATGGCACGACCCATACCGCAGGCACTTTACCACCCTGCCGCGCCACACGCACAGGCATGGCTGTGTAACAGTGGTAGTGTGAGTGGCATGAGGTTACCGGTTACCGACGTCGTCGTCGTCGTCGTTGTCGTCGTTGTCGACGACGTCGACGTCGACGAGGGGATGGGAAGTGGGGTTGAACCTATCCCGTGTTACGTGCCAGCCACGCGACGCGCCTGATTAAGGAGCCTGCAGGCTGCCAAGGGGTGGCTTGCCTTTCCTTCTTCCTCCCCCCTTCCACCCTTCGTCCTCGTGCAAGTTCTTCGTGTCGGTCTTCGCGAGGGAAACGAGATGGGAAATCTGCGGATCGCGAGACTCGTAATGGCCGTTGGTATATGGCAAAGAAATGTCTTTATTAGTATGCCATGCGTCGCGCGAAGCGAGACGCCGGTTGGGTCGAACTCGTATGAATTTTAAAAGGTTAAATCGAAGGCCAAGAATGGAACCTGTTTTTTTATGCACGCGAGTCCACATTTTGTGGAATACAATATTTAATCGTATATGTTTTTACGTTAATTTCTTTATTATAACGTGTAGCTCAAATTAAATTCCTTTAACGAGATTTTTCGATAAGCTCAAATGTCAAAATGAGATGTCACGATTAAACACAATGTTTCTTTTAATCGAAATAATAGAATTGCAATGTATATTTTATCAAACGAATCTGACTATTGGAAGGTTTTCTTTCCGTTTATGACAGAATGGTAGATAAAAGGATTGCGATACGAGACATGATTTCGTTCTTTTTAATTTTTAGTGTGCATACAATTTTTATTCCCTTTCCTTTTCTAATATTCTTTTGTTTCACAGCTAAATGTAACGATATGTAAGAATACAATTTCTTGTGCATAATATTGACGGTATTTCTTTATAATACGTCATTTTAATTCCGAATTTCTTCTCGTTATCTACAAAAGAGCCGATTTCGTAATTCGAAGAATTTCGAGTCGTAACCGACCGACAGGCGAGATTAGGCTCGTTCGAGCGCGGATGGTTAGAGGATAGGAAACGAGGCTGAAGCTTCTATCCCGTATTACGTGCCGGCGAGGCGTCAGGCCTGATTAAGGATCCTGCGGGGGATTTGCCTGCACACGGCGTCAGCTCGTTTCTGCTCCCTCAGCGAGGCGACGACTCGTAGTCGACCTTTGCGAGATTCTGCGACGGAAATTCCCGGGAACGAGCGCGCCTTCCCGTGATGGTCCTTCGTTTTCCCGCGCAAGACACCGCGTCTGTGTACTCACCGAATTACGTAAACGTGTCAAGAATTTTCGCGACTATACGAGACTGCATCGATGTCGCGTAGAGCAACCGATATTGATCCACATCGAATTGGCTTTTCTCCTTAACCTGACTTTATTCCTTTATCTTTTGAAGTCCCTTTTCTTTTCGATGCTTTTGCGATAAAATTTCTTAATTTTTTTTTTTTAATTTCAAGCTTAGCTTTATGTCGGGTGTCTTATCTTTTAAGATACATCTTTCCTTTCTTATTACTGTCTACAGAGTGTAGTAAAATAAAAACCATTCAGTATTTATATGGTACAGTAAACAACATACTGTAGTATGAATAAAAAAAATCTTAATAAGTATAGGTCGAAAACGCAACTGTTTCTAAGACATAAACAATTTTGTATAATTGATTTATTACTTTTCTACGTACATGCGACGTAAAAAGAGAAATTGAGGTAGTAAGTAACACTGATAGCTTATTTGAGAGAATTACAGGTCTAATGATGTAATCTCCCATAATGTTTATTTAACTATTATGGCTGATTGATGTCAACATACTGATTCCCGGTGAAATTTTTTATTAGGAAGTGTGCGTGGAAATGGATCAGGACATTCAGAACACGGTTTGTAAACACTGAGGTAAATCTGCATGTTCGCATACGACACGTAGAAGCCAATAAGTCAGTTATGATACTAACGTATAAAATAGTTGTTTATGTCTTAGAAGCGGTTGAGTTTTCTCGATCCATGTTCACTAAGACTTTTTTATTCGATACTATCTATCATATAAATGCGAAATGGTTTGTTTGTTTTTTTTTTTTAACATCTTGTATATTAACATATTTCTTTAATTTCGTTAATTGACACTAAAGACGTTTCTCTTATTTCCAACAAAGTTTGTTGTTATTACTATTTTGTACGTATCCGATCAAGAAATGTTCGTAGGAATAATAATTTTAGCTTCCAACAAATCCTAACGAATTAAGTATCGTTTAATCTCCAAGGAATTTCCGCAGAATTTTTAATTTGACCGTTGGAAAAATATCTCAAGATTGTTACTCTTTTATACAAAATACAAAAGGGATTGCGAGAAGGAGAAGTATTCTCACACGTTTGGTTGCACCGTAGGATCCCCGAAGCTCTCGAGCTTCCTTTCTAGAATGACGAAGACGAATGCTGAGCCGCGCGCAGGATATCGGGAGCTCAGGCTCCGGCCGACCGGACCAAACCTTCCGCTCGTCTCGTCCATTTTTCTCTATCCCCGACCTTTTTTCCTTCGGCAAGTGGTAGCCGGTTAAGTGCCCGGGAGAACGATGAGCAAGTTCCTCTCTGATAACGACCGGAGAAGCGACCCGGCTCATCCGTCCTACCTCGCCGCGATCCTTTTCCAAGAATAATCTTACCTTCCATTTCTCCGTGTCGCCTTCATCCCGTCTCGATAGAGCGCGAATACAGTCCCACAGGAATTATTGGCCAGTATGACCGTAACATACGGAGGGACTTTCGATTTTTCACATTTTTCAAGACCGATTCAAATCTTTGCGGTAGCTAACTGTTAATAAACATCTTTCCAAAATGTACTTTAAATACAAATATAAAGCAGTTTTCCTTGTAATTCTTCGAAATTTGAAAGAAAAATAAGCATATCGCGCGGAATAAGGTGTAAAAGTTTTTTCGGAGATATTTGTCCGCAGAAATGTAACTGGAATAAAACGGGGTAATTTGAAGGTTAACAGAAATTTTCAAACTGTATAAAAGATCGAAGTTGCGCAATATCTTTAATCAAACATATCAAACGTATACACTGAAAAAAATTTTGGTCATTTTTGGTCCAATGAATGATCATTAATTAATGTCCGGCTTAATGTAGTTAATTCGTCGATACAATAACTGGATTTACTTATATAACTACATACTGTATATATTCATTCTGGCAGTAAATTCTAGAAATAGTTTTACAACCTAAATCATTATGAGAATTTATTGGACCAATTTTCAGTATATTCTTTCATAATTCAATGAATATTTTATTGTATTTACAGTTTTGCTTTCGCGTACTATTACAACAATAAGATATATTTTGTACGTTCGATTGAATATACACTATGCGACCTCAAATCTTTCAAATCTTACGATTCGACAATTTCTGTTAACTTGTCTAAATTAGCCCGCTTTATCCTAGATTTAGAAATCTAAGATTAAGGCACGCACGTAAAAATTCGGAATGAAGAATGAAGAAATATGAAGACGAAAACTTGTATTAGAACTTCCTTCCCTGAGGACATTGTCAGTCAGCAATCGCCTACCAGCAGCAGACCATCGGTCGCTCTTCGTGGACCAGCAAATAAAAGCGGAAGAGGAAAGAATAGATTCGTAAGAAAGAGGGCTGGACGGTGCGCAAGCGAAAGAAGAATGGTCGAATCCTTTAATCCGGAATATGAAGACGAAGACGAAGATGCGGGACGGGAATGAGGATGCACCGGGGATGATTCGAATGGAAAGATTAAGACAAGACTATGGTTGCATTCTCGCCCGGAGAGAGGCTGTTAGTCTCGTGGAAACAAATGAAGGATCATCAAACTTGAAGAGTAGAAGGAGCGGAATTGAAGAAAAGGGAAGGAAGCGAAAAAGTAGGCGGGAAAGGATAAGATAAGAAAGCTCAGGGGGGGAGACGTATAATCAATACGGTCGCCAAGTCGTTAATTCCAATCGCCAACCATCACGCCTCCGTGCAGCGTTAAGCACAGGACGAGAATTTCACCCCCGACTGCCTGAAGGGCATTCTTTTTTCTCGGATCCCCGTCGGTGAGCGGAGCTTCGATTTTTTTTTTTTTTTTTCTGTCGGTCTTGCAACGCGCGGACCGGCGAAGGAAACGAAAGGAAAAGAAAAAAACTGGGGAGCCCGATCGAAAGCGGGCATCCCTTCCACGATAATTATTTTCCGACGAGGCTTGGCGTCGCCTTAACAACGATTCCGGTGAACGTCGGAAAATATCGGGATCAAAAATGCACCACGTGAACACGGAGAACTAAGATGCTACTCGTTTATTAGAAATTCGATATCTTGCTGATATTGTTTATGATACTTCACCGATCGATCGATAATGTGAAATTCTTACCCTTCGTCTGCAACTTGGATCTTTGAATGTTCGTGCAGATTTTTGTATTGTTCCAGAACTGTATACACTGTAAAAAATAAAATGTTAATTTTAACTTGAAGGCGTATGATGGACTTTCGGAGACATGCAAAAATGTTAAAATTATTTAACATTTTTGTGCCCCTCTATATGTATTTTTAAGTTAAAATTAACATTTTATTTTTTGCAGTGTAAAAATGTAAAAAGATTCTTACTTGTGAAACCTTTAACCCTTTGTGGATGAGTGACCCCGTTTTGATTATCTTCTTTTATCTTGTAAACTGCTTACTTGATTTTCATGAAATTTAGCCTAGTGAGGTAATTTGATAATGCTGTATTCGAGTCGAGGTCAAAAATAAAAAATTCAAAATGATCGATCCAATATGGTGGATAGACATTTTAAAAACGATTATCATGAAACTCGATTTTAGGTCATTTTTAATTGCGAAGCAATATAACATTTCTAGTTTCGATTTATTTTTAAAGCTCATCAGTGTGTCACACGTACAAACAGTTGGAACTGATTTCCAGTCTCTAATTATGAGCTCTGTGGCAGTATAAAATTCTCACTTCATTGAAGGTTACTCTTTTGAAATGTGACATTTTCAGACTACATTTAAACTCAGCAATACCGAGTCTCTTAAAATCAAGTTTTATTATAGTTAGTTGTTATTTTTTGGAAATTTGAATTTTGGTATTTTCAGAGGCTAAAATTGAATTCAGTAACTTCAAAAAACTTTTAGAAAACAAGGTCTTTATTATGTTGCTTCGTTAGAAAGCTTCTGTCCTCGAAGAGTTAATAAGTTTTTATTATCAAGATTAATCACGAGTTTTTATTATCAAAGAAGTTGCATTTATACTTTACTTATTTTTTACAAGTTTAAATTTATATACTAGATAAATTCACAATCCAAAAATCGACTATACCTTTAAAGTCCAACATTGCTGGCGGAAAGGTTGAGTTTAAAAACAATAAGAAACTGCGAATCTTAACAAAAATATACGCGCGTTATTTAGAAAAAAAAAAAGTCATATTTACAATTAGAAATTTTATTTATTCTCGCGAACAAATAAATATGTCGGTCAATATATTTTTATTAAAATACATAATGAGCGGGATGTCCGACTTAATCTGCATAAATTCTGGAATCCGAACCAATTACTTCATTTTTTTCCGAGCGGCACCCAAGCGCCCGCGGTCTTATTGCACAACTTAGCCCGAAAACACCAGGGCAACGCGGCGCGAGTCCGGCGGAATAAGAACGAAACGAAACAAAACGAAAAGGAAAAGGGAGGGGGAGGGGGAGGGGAAGGAAAAAAGCATAAAAGTACGTCGCCGGCGGTGGTCGTGCTCGCGAATATCCGGCGTGAGACTCGAATAGCTGCGCTCTTCCCGCACGAGCGTTTCCTCCCTTTCCCACCTTCACCCCGCTCCATATCCACGAGAACGCGCGCACGTCCGTGCGCACGTGACTATATACGTGCTCGCATGTATCCGCTATGTATACATACGTGCTTGGCGCGAGAGGCGAGAGGACTCGATCCCTCCGGGGAGTTATACGGAGAAAGAACGGACGACATGCGGATGGGGAGAGAGGGAGAGAGAGAAGTAGAGAAGTGCGACGAGGAGTATACGAAGTAGGGAAGAAGAAGGTAGAGAGAATGACGTGACACGGCTCGAGGGTTGAGGAAGAGGGTATGAAAGGGGGGAGAGGGGGGGGATACTCCGGAGGAAGAGGGACACTGGGACGTTCGTAACGAGTCTCTCCTGGTCCCTCGTCGCAATGGGGCTCTCGGACGACCGGATCGCCATGGGACGAAGGCTCGCCGTGTGCCAGCGAGGATAAGGGGTGTGAGGATCGGTCAGCAGGATGGAGAGAGGTAGTGACTATGGGCCAGGATGCGGGAGAGCGAGAGAGGAGACCCGGGCGGATACGATCGGCGAACCGCCGCGCGGCGCGTGATAAATAACCCAGCGGCGGCTCCCGCTCGCTCTGTTCCCGTCTCTCGCTTTCGCCTCCTTCCTCTTTCTTCGCTTCGTGTCTACCGCTCTGGCCTCCCTCCACCTCCCCCCACTCCTCCTCTCCGATGGTTCCGCGGGTGCGAGCATCGCTTGAGACCGCTTACAGGTCGCGCCAAAAGACGCTTGGCTGCTCTTTGACGCTTGACCGACGCCGACTTCCGCGAGCGAGGAGAATCGACGACTGGTACTATACAATGCCTCTGGAGATGAAGAGGGCGAGGAGGTGGGGGGGGAACTATTATTTTCGAGAGAAATATAGGTTTCCTGTTTTTTAATTCGCTCCGCCGTGAGCGCTTTTTCGGACTGTCCGACGATGATAGCCATTATAGTCGGGTAATTTGACAAATTTGGTATCTCACCGCCGTTTCCGTTGGTTATTTTTATAGCGGCACGATGGAATAAATGTTTTCGATTTTGAATCGCTAAAATTGGTTGTCTATTCGCACGGAGTCATTGAACGTTGCGTAAAAAAAAAACGTCCAGTATTTATCTTTTTGCGTGGAAGTTAACAATTTTGTAACGAACGCAGTCCCCCACGTTACCAATTTACATTAAAAAAATATTATAAACATTAAAATATATATGATCCGTAGAATTTGTAATAGAAACCTTTACAATGTCTTTACATTATAGAATATAGAGAGTAATTACGGAATCATTGAACGTTAGAAAAAAAATCTAACATTTGTCTTTTTATATAAAAGTTAAAATTTTGTAGCAAAGTGCTAAAAGTGACCCCCCCCCCTCTCCCTCCCTCCCACATTGCTCATTTACATTAAAAAATATTAAAATATAAACATTAAAATATATAAAAACTCTCATCGCAATTCGAAACAAGCTACAGAAACCTTCACAGTGTCTTTAAAAATGTAGAGGACACCTGTACCTTTGTGTGTGTCCCCACTTAAATATCTACATACCAACCGTTCACAAAATATCTCCGAAAATTCCTACTCCCGAAACTACATATATCGCGATAAATAATAAATCCCAGACAAAAGCCCGTGCGTTGCCGGTAACAAAAGCCTCGCGTCGTTTCATTACCATCGAATTACGCACGGCGGATATTAATTGACGTTGGATCTTCCATATCTCGCCGGTATCCCGGCGGCTCGATCCCGGCTTCGATTTCCGATCGGTGAAACATACGGATGGAAAAGGCCGGGGCTCTCTCGGCTTGCTCAGCGGTCTCGTCGTCTTTTTGCTAACGGCTGTACTACGGTGCCGTCGCGGCGCGGCGCGGAATATCCCGGCTGCGCGCGGTGCGGCGTGGCTTGAAAAAACGCGGCGTGGCTCACGGCACCGTTTATCGCGCGGGCTTGAACTCTTGGAGCGGCGTTCGGCTGGCGCGACGCGGCACGTATCTACCATCGAGCACGGCAGGAACGAGGCTATTACGCGAGCGCGCATACATATCTACCCCGTAGCGAGGAAACGAGGCGATTCCGTGCTGGCGAGAGCGGGTGAGAGAGAAAGAGAGGCAGGGTGGTAAAGAGAGATAGCGAGAGATGACGATGGAAAGAGGAAACGAGATGGCGTTAAAGCACGAGGGAATGAGAGATAGGCAAGGGAGAAAAAGCGAGGCAACACGGGGTGTTGACTCCACCTCCGGACGATTTCGAGCGGTTCGTGCTTCCAGGATCAGCGGAAAGCCTCGCTAACGCGGCGGGATAAAGGCGAGAGTTCCTGGCGAGAGCGGCCACCCGCTGAAACGAACGAAAAACAGGCGGTATCCATCATTCCCAGCCAGCCAGCCAGCCAGCCAGCCAGCCAGCCTGGGCGACGGCCACTTTGACGACGACGACGACGACGACGACGACGACGACGGCGACGACGACGATGACGACGATGACGGCGACGACGATGGCGACGGCGACGATGTCAAGAAAGAAGAGGGAGGAGGAGAATCTAAAGGAGGAAAAAGCGATGGCGGTACCGAGATGAGCGCGAAGGCGTGGCGGAAATCACGTCGACGGCTTCATACGACAGGCGTCTTCGAGAGAAAGAGAGACGTTAACCCGCCGTTAAAGGCCATCGTCCCGTTTTTAGGTCCGGAATCCAACTTTAAGTTGGACTAAAGTGCGGCTACGGAGTAAAGACTTTCTGATAAGAATACAAGTTTGATCTTTCTTGTAAGAATAATTTCGATTTGTTATTCTACGAGTATTACGTATCAAAGCGTACATGGCAAAGCGATAAGAAAATAAGACGAGAAACATGAAGAACAATGATTTTAATTATTGCAAGTCAACTGAGTTTCGATGTCTCAATCACATTACGATTTAATATTATTTCCGAAATATTCCAACTATCGT
Organism: Trachymyrmex septentrionalis; assembly: GCF_001594115.1. Classification (NCBI taxonomy): domain Eukaryota; kingdom Metazoa; phylum Arthropoda; class Insecta; order Hymenoptera; family Formicidae; genus Trachymyrmex; species Trachymyrmex septentrionalis. The sequence continues at coordinate 3,993,758 of NW_017305485.1, forward strand.
AGTTAACGCTTGAAATTATTTTTCAAACAAGAAAAACAACGTGATAAAAAGAAAGATCGGATCTACCGAGTTATTTTAGTATGCTGACCAATTAACTGTACTCCGTTCTACCTCCTCCAGACACGGAGGATCGCTAACCGCAGTTAGCGAACTCCGGTAACCGACCCTAAAATTATCCCCGTAATTACGTGAAACTTAGCGATGGTCGTCGTCATCGCCGTGCGTGAGCCGGAGAGTGGCGAGCGTTCTCGCCGGCATAATCAAAGGTAACCCGTCGGGAAACTTCCTGGACTCCATGACGATCTGCGACGTAAAGGTAAGCGCTACCAGAGGAGCTTCGAGAGATCAAATCGAAACTTCTCCGGACTTAGCAAAACGTTGGATCGTCGTCCCGTCCGTTGATCCATCCGTCTATCCATTCGTCTATCCATCCGTCGTCGTCCGATCCGTTCTAAACGGAACAGAACTCGAATAACGTATTCCACCGTCCGCCCACGTGACGCCACTGAAATCCCGGTTGTCGCGCACGTGGGTAACGCCGTTTAGAGTGGCGTGGCACGAGTAATCGAGTTTCGGGGGCTCGCGCGCCGCGATCCGTTTGCCAGCCGGACCGAACCATCCCGACCTACCCCCGACCCTCCAACCCCTTCCGGGACTGCCGCTCGCACGCTCTCCCGCAGCATCCCCCGCAGCTTGCCCCCGACGTGACCTCGGTTGAGCGATCAGTCGGCTGATTGGCGGCGCGGCGAAATGAACGAAACGAATACGTAGCGTCCCCTTCCTACACCCCCCCGACCTACTCTCCGGCCGACCCGCGTGCAGCCCTCGCACGCTCAGCGTACACGAATGCGCTAAACTGATCGCACCGTATAGAATGCGCGAGCGGACCTATATTTGCGGTTGTATATCGCCGCCACTTTACAGGGTGTTTTCGACGACACGAGCGTGGAAGTGATGTGTGCGTAAAGAGCGATTCAGGAATATCGCGCACTTTCTCGAAATTCCAGGTGTCGGAGGACGGATTGAGGTGAATAATATTTGCGCCTCGATGTTAAAACACCGATATTTTTAATCAGACACATTGGGAACTTGTGTAGTAAAGGACGACTTTGTTTAAGTATTTAAAAATTTTGCGGAAAAAATAATTTTGTTGGATCATCAAAATAATTACGTAGAATAATTTCGTCAAACTGGTTTCTGGTATGTCAAAATTTTTTCCAGCACTGCTCATCATGCTTGAGTTTTCTACACAAACATTTTGATGGCCCAACAAAATTATTTTTCAGATCTGTATCTAGCTAAATTTTCAGAGATGCTTCAGTAAAGTTGTTTTAGACGTTAGTTCGAATAAAGTTTCAGTTTGTTTTATAAAGAATGAATTAGAGAAATAAAAAATTTAACAAAATACGCGCTGTTATAAAAAAAGATTATATAAGTACATAAGTAAAGTCTTCTTTTTACAAGTAATTAATCTCTCGGTTTTTTTTGTCACAACATTTGTCATATTTAAAAAATACTATCGAGAAAATTTTAACGTGTATGATTTATGAATTCTCCACTTGAATTAACAATTAAAAGAATGTCTACATGACAAATAACGAGAGAAATGGTTAGGGATAAGCTATTTCAGAGTCAATTAGCAATAATGAGTGCTCTATGTTAGTAGTTCTATACTGACGCGATAGTGCTAAAGGCAAATATGAAAAATTAAAGGCGTTTTACGATGCGGTACGCAGACTAATTATGATTGCTCATAAAGTGCGGTGATGAAAGGATCGGCGCGGTAGGCGTGACTATAGAGACTAGCCCTGTATCCTTAATTGTTGGTCCTTCTTTCGAATCCTTCAAAAACGAGTCTAAATTACTTACAAGTCATTCCCTAAAAAAAGATAAAACGTAATAAGCACAATGAAAATAATAATCGCCTTAAAATCTCGGCTACTTTTAGTATCACAAAGACCGTAGTAAGGATTGAAATAAATGACGTCTTATGAGATACCGGAACAAAATGAACAAAATCAATTCGAACTAATAATATTTTATGTACGTGAATAACGTATGTGAATAATGTCGAGTTCTACATCAAGACTCATCCGAGCTGCTATTATAATGAATATGCGGTCATTTTCGATAATTAATTTTGTAGCAGCGATTTTTGTGATAAGTTAATGAAGAGGGCTCAATCTGGTAAGCGAAACTTGTAATGATTTATATTTGAATTTATATAAACTGAGTTTTTTTATTATATATTTTTTTCAATTTTACTTTTCTTTATTTGTAACTATTTAAAAAAATGTGTTTGATTTGCCCTTACTTTGCCCTTTATTCATTGTTATTTAATAATATTTTCATTTGTTGCTAAAAAATTGACATAAAAAAAAATTCGTTACTCTGCAAGTTTTCTTTAAAAATTATGTTTCGTTAGAAGATTAAGTTAGCAATATATGTATATAACAGTGAAATTGTACAGAACAATACGTAAGAATTTATTAATTTGTTGCTCATAAAATGTGCTATATCATTAAATATCACGAAGCGAGGATAACTTAATTTCCTAAATTAGTAACATTTTATTTTTAATTTTCATGTGTATCAAAATGTAAATTAATTCATTTCTGTGGTTGAATTACTTAGTTTCAAAATAAATCACATCCATATTGACATAAACACTCAGCAAATAATAAAATTTGAGATTAAATTTAATACGTTTTTTTTTTTAGTTAAATTGTTTATCTCCATTGTTTTAATTAAATTATCGACATTGAGTAGAAACAGTGACGACCTATAGAAAATGGAAATGATTAAAAATAATTTAAATTATAGGTATAATTTGTCATTATGATTTTAACATTGCAAATCCATGTGTATACAAAGTGACTGTATGTGTATGATTGGTTTTCCATGTAAAAGTAACACATTATATTGCATACAGAAATGGATTTATACATTTAAATACAGAAAGAATTTTTTCTTAGAGTTTACACTGAAAATATGATAGCCGTTGGACAACATTGTATTTGGAGGAATTTTAATGTAAATCTCATTATCGTTGTAATAAAACTACAATGAAATATAAAAGTGCATGGTAAAAAAATCTTAAAAAAATTATACCACAACTACTATATTTTCAGGGTGAATTAAAAAAAAAATTCTCTCCGTGAACGTATAATATAGTTCACTTTTGCACTAATAATCGCACACACACATATATGTATATTGTAATTATTTTTTGCCCACTTGGATTTGCATTGAACAATGTGGTCCCGACGCATCAGTCGTCTCGTTCGAGTTTTAATATTTTGCGTCTTACCGAGCTGTATCACGGAAATTGATAATTTTGAAACGTCCTGTATAGGTGTCGGTACTCAGTTATATCGCGCACGCGGCGGAACGTTTGAACGTGGCGAACGATGGCGGCGGGGCGGGGG
>NW_017305485.1:3997285-4002773 GCF_001594115.1 Trachymyrmex septentrionalis
CACGGGGAACGAGGCTAATTCAATGGATGCCTCCGACGCGGCTCGTGCCTCTCTATCTACGTATCCCACACCCTCTCTTTCCTCACCCGCGACTCGACTCGTTGCGCGCAACCATCCCCGCTCGCTCGCCGTAATTAATGAACGGCTCGACGCTGCACGGCACAAACAACCCCGGCAGCCGTCACCCCGTCCCCCTTTTTCGTTTGCCTGACTTCCTACGCGGACGCGTAAGACGCGACAAAAGCGATACGGATATATATACTTGAGAGAAAGGTAGAGATGTAATCGAAGCGAAATCCACACTTTTATAAATAATGTGAAAAATTAAAGAATCTTCTAATTGAGGGAGGGGTGATAAATAGAATGTTATTTCTTTTTTATACCTTTTATCTCAAATCGCTTTTTCACGCAGCGTGTATTTTACGCGTGTTTCTAAGACTTTTGCGACAACCGGTAGCACAGCCGCATCTGATAACGAGGTGCGTGACATTCACGAAGCGCGTTGCACAGCCGCGTACATTTCATTCGCGTATACGATACTTGCATAGGGCGGCAGCGTGTGTTACGTGAACGTGCGAATACGTTTGCTTCCGAGAAGTGGTAAAGGGAAAGGAAGGGAAACAGAGAGGGAACCCTAGTTTATTATCGTTGTCATAATCTGGGGATTTTTTTTTTATAAATATCAAAAGAGACAGTTGCGTCTGTGTTTTATTTTATCTAGACTCGGTTTTGGAACAAGTAATATAAAACGAGTGGCCTCTTTAATACTAAAGAAGCGTAAGTAAAAAAAGAAAGCATACGTAAAGCGTAAGTAAAAAAAGAAAAGAAAAAAACTGGGGAAAAACACATGTTTGTGTGCCGTTCATAACGAAATAAAAGGAAATTTTTTGCTCAAATGCAAAAGACAAAATTCTAACCTTTATCCTGCGTTTTTACGTATAACTTATCATTATTCCGTGTGCGTAAATGCATTCAGATGATTTTACTCTGTACATGGATTCGCCAAATAGAAATAAATACTGAGACATCTATGTACGCGTAATGGCAAGTTATGTGTAGAAAAAAAAAAGAGACCTCGGATAGTAGTTAGAATTAGCCTTTTGCTTTTTGAGCAAAATTTCCTGTCGGCATTAAGCTGCTTATTCGGCAAACGGCGGAAATATTAGTAAAAGGGTAACATTCCTGCAGAATCGTAATGCGAGCGGGAATTGGGATTGCGAGCGAATGCAGCGCACGAGCAAGTCTGCGCGATGCTCTCTCGGCTGCTATCGAGATGCGACGCGAAAGCCGGCTTCGCGCGCGCGACTTTTCTATCCGAAAATATTAATACGCGCCAGCGGAGCGTCGCATTGATACTCGCCAATGAGAAACGGCAGCATCGATTTTTGTCCTCGTCCCGCTCCTCTCCCTTTTCGTGTTACGCTGTGTCGCAGTGTTGCGGATCCGAGGAAGCCAGACGCGAAATTCGACGCGGATGTGAAAAATTCTTGTCCGAAAATAATAATTACACAGGGAGGAATTATACAATGGGACTCCGAAATTTAAGTAACGATAATTGGAAGATTAAGCTTTCTAGTGAGGGGCCAGTAAAACGATTAACGCAATTTATGTAAGATACATGATTTGAATTTTGGTTCAATTCGTAGCTATCTTCAGTCTTAAAATGTATTTCGAAAATGACCTTATATTCTTCACTGCGTGAACAAGAACGATCTTGAATCTTTAAGTTGAATTCGCGTGTCAGTCGCAGTAATAATTACACTGTGTGCATAATTATTACTGACAGTAATAATGCGACAGTAATATGCGAGTAATAGTGAAATAATTTCAATTCTGTCAATGCATGAAAACTCGAGTATACCTACACACAGAAAAATACATACTATACGCAAGTAATAATTACTTGTTTTACTTATTTCGAAAGTATTCATGTATCCGCAAATCTATCGTAAGTTTATCACAAGCATCGAACTTATTCAAAATATATATACTAAATTAATATACTTCGATCAAAATTATTAAATTAAAAGAACTCGACTTGCTTATCAATTATAAAAAGTCACTTCTTCGATCGATTTTATATTCTTTAAAGCAAAATTAATTTTTATTTTGAGTACGTAATAATTAAAAAAATTTTTTCTTAATTTGTAACAAGTATATTTTAAGATTATTAGAAAGATAGTCTTCGTTAAAGATAACCATTGCTTAAAAGAAAGAAAACAAATTGAGTAATTACTTTGGTTGACAATAGACTGATACGTTTCTATGTACTATACATCAAATTTTGAACAGTGTAAACATTTTAATATTTTAATACAAATTTCATTATAATGCTATAGATCCCTATTCTTTCAACAACAAAGAACAGTCTTGCGGACTTCATCTCGCTTTCACTTTAATGTTTTTAGCGAGAAGTATGATAGTGAAAAGGTGAAAAATTATGCAAAAATTATGCGAAGACTAATCGTTAAAGGACGGGAATCTATTTTTTAAATCTTACAATTTTCATTTTTTTTTTTTAGATTGAAAATTTGTTATAATACACTTTTATTATTATTATTATAATTTATTGTGCTGTGCCTTAAAATATGACACTGTTTCAGCGTCACTAATAGCTTTTCCGTTTTGTAAAGGTTAATCAATGGCAAGCTTCTTACAAAACTTCAAAAAATAGAAAAATGAGATGTGTAGAGTGCTCAAGTCTGCATCTAAAGAGATTTAATTGATTAAGCACAAGTCGATTTATGAGTGCGACAAGTCAAAGCGAAAAAGCATTTGTCGAGCTCGTTTCATTTCGCCGAGCACGCTGAGCACGTTCCAAGCCTCATATCTTATTTAATTATGAATCACGGGAATAAATCGTGTTCGCGGATGCTCATTAAAGCGGCAAGACTGTCGCGTGTATCAGACTGGCCGCATTAGCGACAAAGAATTCCGGAGACACCCGGTACTCTCGAAACGTATCTGATAACCGGGGACATTACGTGTTTCCAACGTGTATCGCGTCGCGCGAATGCTTGTGCAAGTAGTAGCAGCCAGCTAGTACTTAGAGAGTGGAGAGATGGAATAAAATCGTAAAGCCCGATTCAAACGAGACGCTATTCCCAATACTTTGATCTTTTATACTTGGCGAAAATTTTCTCACGCAACATACTTTTTAATAATGTACGTTACATCTCTACATAATAATAATTTATATATTTTATATTATTTCTATTTATATTAAAATTTCATTAATAATTTATCCTCTGTTTAATTATTCTTAGAGGAGAGACTAAGAGAGACATCTGAAGAAGTTCTGTTTGAAGTAGAATGTTCTCTCTGTTTTTTTACTTTTTGATCTTTTGGGAAAATGATAGAATTATGTATTAATAAATTCGACACATCAACAAATAAATGTAAATGAAGGGTTTTCCACAAGTATCAAACAAATGTCAAAAGTTAAATTTTCAGAAAACAGAAACCGTTTATTATATAAATGATAATTTTTCTTCGTATATATAATATATATAATACGTATAAAAACAAAGTTTTAAGCTTCGCATAATATTTTGATGATTTAAAAGAAGTTCTGTTCAATTAAAAAACGAATAAATAACCTCGACTTGTTTGATTCTTGCAGAAATGTTATATTTATTCTATTCAGTCGACAGTTTTAAGGGAAAACGAATAACAATAGTGATAGCTCCTTCTCTATTAAACAGAGTTAATACAAAACTGGAAATCAGAGAAATTGAAAAATGTCAGCGAAATCAGGGAAAATTCAGGAAATTTTGCGAAATTATCTGAAAAATTATTGTTCTTGGCTTTAGACAGGTTTACCGTACATACGTCGCGTCTATGCAGTTTTGGAATACTTAACAATTAAACATGCAAGCGACGCGGCGTCAGCAGCGCAGATAGTAATTTACATTTTTAAATTGATCTCTAAGCAGAATATTTATGGAATTTTAAACTGAGAAATTTGTGACAACCCTGTTAAATTTTTAGATGCTTCAGCAAAAAACCGAGTTTTCTCCTGCAGAGCTGGAACGTATTAGACAATTCCGCACAGTCTGAATCGGGCTTTAGAATTGCTGCCGGGGATCACTGCGGTCACGCTCGTGCAGCCGCACGTTCAAGCGTCGCGCGCTGCGTGCTTGCGTAAGAGCCTTCGCGAGGAAGGCGAAGGCAACCAGCGAGCGTTTACGCGCGGCAATAACGTGCGGGGATATGTATAGCGTTCGACGCAACGAGGCCCGATATTTTCCAAGAAACTCGAAGGCGGCCGGGCTGCCTCGCCTCCTGCATCGTAGGCAGTTCATTCGAGGGATTACGCGCGAAAATCGATCTCGCACGCGTCGCATGGAATGGCGCCGGAGAGCCGTTCGATTGCGAGTAAAAAGGGGAAACCCCGGAAAAGAAATAAATAATGTGTTTCTCGAGACGCTTCCAAAAATTCGTCATAATAATCCGTTTCGAGTTAATCGATCGATCAAACGTGATCCGACGAAATTTGACTCGATCTTGTTTCTTTATCCTAAATTAAAGTGATTAATTAATACAAAGGTATATGTTTGTAATAATATTTTAAATACTTCTTAAGAATTATTGTTGCCTACAATATTGAGGAAAACAAAAATATCCTAAATTTCAATAAATATTTCATCTGAATAGTTACCAACTAAATATTTATTCAACATAAAAATATATTTATTCGGCACGAAAAATATTAATTTTATTTAACAATACTCACTTTTTTTTTTTATTAAGTAAATATTCATTTATTGTGATAAATAAATGTTTAGTTGGCGGTATTGGGATAAATATTTTATTTCAGTTTGGGCTACTTTTTTTTCTCACTGTACGAAACTTAATTCACTGTCATAGTTACCTAAATCCGATTAACACTTTTTTGTATCGTCTCCCGAAAGGTATATTATAATTCGCCATACGTTACACGACAAATGAATTATTTCCACGTGACGAGAGGCGGCGTAATACCGCGTCCGCGGTGCAAGTGTGCCGGATATACGTTCGCGTAAACGCGAAAGATGGGAGAGCGACTGGCTACGCGTGATAACACGTACACACGTCGCATGCCCGTGGCGCACATTCCGGACGCGAGATCGACGTGGCCGGGACACCACGGGGAACCGGAGATATCGAGACTCGATATTCTGTTCGGAAAGAGAGGGAGAAATATACCTATGGAGAGATAGAGAGAGACAGAGAGAGAGAGAGAGAGAATATGTGAAAGAGGGAGAGGGGGAGAGAGAGAGAAAGAGAGAGAGAGACGAGAGGCAGAGAGCCGTACGTGCCGTGTCGGTCGGTACGTCATGCACACGAAAGCCCTCCACGAAAGACCTTAGCGTCACCCTCGGCGGGTATAAAACGTACGTGCCTCTCGGCAAAGATCGCCGCGAAGTCATCTCTTTGCGCCTTTCTTTTCACGTATCCGTAAAAGCGTCGAGTGTCATGGGACGAACTCTCGAGGGGGGGGGGGGGG
>NW_017305485.1:4002878-4013241 GCF_001594115.1 Trachymyrmex septentrionalis
TATATATATATATTCAGGAATTGTATGTTATATTATTTAAATACGAAAATTGCAATTATTGCATTATTCCTGCGATGATATGACCGTGTGACTAATATATCTGTACTTATATTTAGTATATTTGACGCATGAAATTGTCACGTGGCGAGCGTACCGCGATCGCGCGATTCATAGAGTATTCATTGTACTCGTTATGGTCGTTCCATAAATCTTTGCACTTTTGGCATGCCACTGCTTAATGGGGAAACACACAAAGCTTGTGAAACTAACGTATTCCATTATATCTCTAGATTGCATAACATTATGGCATTATACACCTCGCGTTTTCCGCAAAGATAATTATTTTATCCTTTTTGGTGGACATTACTCCGCTTCTCGATCCGTCTCGAGAGTTAAAACTAGTCGCGCTGTAATAGTAACTAAATTACAATAGTTCGCGCGAACATCGAAGATCTATTTTTAGAAATCGAGTTCATTCCGATATCATTTATTTTTACGTTGGTGTAACTGCGTAAATATAAATTGAGAAAAAAAAAACAAATCGAGTATCTTAAAGACTTGGAGAATTAAATTTAAATTAAAAAAAACGACATAAGTAGGGCAATGGACCAAGCACAATACTATATTACATTTAATGTATTGACAAAATTAAGTATACAAAATCAAATTCATCTGAACAGTTTAAAAGCACGCATCACAGTTCAATAGTCACAAATTACCAATTCAAGTAAGAAATTACTAGTCTGGACAGAGACGTATCTTATGAAGCCAACTGCCAAACTGTTGGGATTAATAGTTCTCCATAGACTATGTCAGGCGCTATCACACATCCAATACTCGCTAGGATAGAGAAGGTCCGGCGATGATGAGGTCTGCCGATGTCAGGGGATTGAGCTCTCGAACTGCCGAGCTGTCGGAGAAGATGGAGGGTGAAAGGAGACAGAGCGAGCGAGCGCGAGAGAGAGAGAGAGAGAGAGAGAGAGAGAGAGAGAGAAAGCTTCTCATGACTTTTTCTTTATCGCGGCAGCGCCGCTCGTCGCTCGAGGTTTACGAGGTAGGGCGGCTCTCTCGCTCGTGGGTATCGCCGCCGGGTTTCGGGGGCAGGGGACTAGTGCGGGCGGCGGTTATTAATAACGCCGCGATAAACCCGGGGTTAAGCCCCGCGGGGATGACGGCCTTTGGCAAAAAGCGGAGAGAGAGCTCGTCGCCCCCGTACCTTTATCCTTCCGCCTCTTTCCTCCGCTACCCCTTTCGTTCCTCTCTCTCTCTCTCTCTCTCTCTCTCTCTCTCTCTCTCTCTCTCTCCATCTCTCCATCTATCTCTATCTATCTTTCTCTTTCGATGAGAGAACGCGAGGGCTTTGAGCCGAGGGTGCAGTTGAGAAAGGAAGACGAAGGGGTAGAGGATGAAGAGGGTGGATGGAGTGGAGGAGTCTCGTCCGGACGTTTATCGAGGAGCGTATATCTCGGGAAAGGAAGCGAGGAAGCGGAGATCCTCTCTCTCTTTCTATTTCTAACCATTTTTTCCAGCCGTCACCGCCCTGTGATCTTCTTCCATCTTCTCTTATCCATCCCCGCTCTTATCCTTGCGTGAAGCAATGCTCAGATATGACTTGTTCAGACGTGAGGACTCGCGGATTCTCGCGGAAAGAAGAATTATCAGAATATCGAGGATAATTATTGACTTATATAACCGTTTAATCCGCGAGTAGTTGAGCAGCGTCTCCCGCGAAGTATTTTGGTATCTGGTAAAAATATATACTTATTCCTTTACATTTACCTCGATCTTTATTTTTTAATCGATATATCTGAGATACTGTTTACATTTTCCTTTTAATGAGCGATATTCTTAGGAATAAAGTACTGAATTGGAAGCTTCTCTTTTCTTATTTTTCACGAAGAGACATATCTTTTTTTTTTTTTCGTTTATCTCATTTTAATCTTTATATTCAATGTTTATATTTATCGTGTTACACTGTATTATTATTTATGTTTATCTATTTTAAGGATATCAATATATAACATTTCTAAAAAGTATCTATATTCGATAATATTTGAATTCACACAATGAATTAAAGAAATAACGAAGATTACTCAATTTCATTTTTTTGTCAAATTATATTTTATATAAGATACCTCGATTAACATTGTTTACATTCTAGGTAAATAGAATACTGAAAATAAACTCCTTTCCTAATCGCACGTCGCGAAACAAAAGAAACATTTAATGAGATCCATCAGAGATAGTTACAAACTTTTTAATTGCGATATGCTGCATATAAATTATTTTGCTTAGACGTTATCTTTACGTTATTTATTTCTTTTTTTTTGCAAAATCGAGCGGCGTAGACATAGATATCGATATTCACGTCAAACAGACATCGAATGGCTGATTGGTGGGGACGACTATAAATGAGATGCCGCGCTATACTATTCATCGGCATTATTCATAATACGACGCAGCTGCGTTTCCTTCGCGCGCTATCGGGTCGCGCGCATTATACCCCGTTAAGTTTCCTGAGGGTTGTGCGGAATAACGAAGAACTCCGCGCGCGCGCGCGCGCGCGCGTGTGGATGTCTCGAGAAGCGGAGATTACTCGAGGGAAAAGCAAACAGACGTGTCTTCCGCGTCCTTTCCGCCTCGAGTATAAAACAAAGACTCGCACCTCCCGTCCGAGTCTCGCGGACCTTAAACTTTGTTTAACTTTACCGGCGAATAAACATACCGCGTTGATTAATTGTTCCATGCGATCGCGAGTGTATCAAAAAGTGATTAGAGCGAACCTAGAAGGAACAAGCCGAGTCTATGACTCTTCGATAAGTTTTTTTTCTTTCCCTTTAATCAAGTTTTTTTGAAATGTGGAGTTAAAGAATGCATCTCTGAAACTATACAGGATTGCCACGAAGCTGAAAATCAGAGAAAAGTTTAAGAGAATCAGGGAATTTTGGATTGAGAAATTTTTTGACAACCAACCCAGCCATCGGACAACAATGTTTATCTTCCGCGAGAAATCTATTGTTGTTGAAAAAAAAAAAAATCATGCGACTCCAAATAAAATAGACGAACGAGTTGATAATCGACGTGGATTTAAGGAAGACGAATAAGTTTGTGCAGTTGCGAAAACCGCAATTACGTTAGGCGAGATGAAACGTGTCGCTTTTTTTAACGAGCGTGAGCGGTTGGAAGTAAATCGCGGGAACCAGCCGCCTCAACGACCACGAAGTCGTCCCCTGGCATTCGCGTTTAATTGAATAAAATGACGAGCCTCGACTGCCGAGCCGCGATTATTAATGCGGCAGTACGCTTGCTTCTCGCACCAACAACCGTGGAAAGTAATGTCGACTTTTTTTTTTCATCTCCCGCCAAGTGATTCGTCTCATCTTTGTACATGCGTACTTTACGTGTAGATGCTAAACTCGCAATTTGTACCTTCCGAATAAAGGAGAATTCACAAAAAATTTCTATGCTTGTCCTGTAATTTGGAAAATAATAAGACAAAGATTTTTGATGATCTGACACTCGTACGAAGCTGGACCTTCAACTTTTGAAAAAAAAAAGATGATAATTGGTGGACGCTATTACATTGAAAGAAAAGATTGATTGCTGCAGCAAATTAGATGATTAAATACGGCATAGTATTTTTAATTGATTGTAGCAACCAATTTTTAGTTGCGTTAGCCAATCGGAATCCTATAATGATATTGCGAATAGGCTAACACAACCAACAATTGGCTGCAAGAATCAAAAATCGGCTGTTGCAATCAATTGAAAATGCTATGCTATATTTTACCATCTAATTTGCTGCAGCAGCCAATTTTTTCTTTCAGTATAGCGCTATTTTTGTCATTCTATCTTTATTTATTTGTTAGATATAAAACAAAGACAGAATGATACAAATATCGCAGGTGATCATGATGATTTTGAGTACAGTAAATGCGATTTAAATTTATCTACCTGAGTCGACCGTCCTTAAAACTGTAATTGTTGATAACCTTTTAACTAAAGTGTGCAAACGAAAAATGAATTTGTTTCGGATTGTGCAAACGAAAACCTATCGATTCATGCGAATGTGTACAGTAAATGCGATTTGAATCTACCTGAGTCGATTGTTCTCGAAACTTTAATTGTTAATAACTTTTTAACTAAATCGTGCAAACGAAAAATCGACTTGTTTCGGAATGTGCAAACGGAAGTCTATCGATTGGTGTTATTTCAATCTAGTTTCTTTATAGAATTCGAGTTGATATCGTACTTCTTGCAGCGTGTAGTCAGCTCCCCGACATTTATTTGTTCATAACTATCTAACTAAATGTATGCAAACGAAAAATCGACTTGTTTCGGAATGTGCAAACGAAAATCTATTGATTGAAACTAATTAAATCTAATTTTTTTGTGGCTGAACAAATTTAGTTTTTTTTTAATAACTTTTTTTTACCAGAAGTGTGCAACGAAAATTCGAAATGTGCTTACATGTGCAAACGATGAGCAATCGAATGAGCAATAGAAGTGTTAAGTGTTTTCAAAGTTGTAGGATTAACATAACTTAATATAAAATTTATTAAACGCTGTTATAGAAATTATATCATGTATCTAATTGAATATATATATATATATATATATATATATATGTGTAAAATAAAAATATGTATTATACAAGGCTGCCACAAAACTGAAAGTGAGGGAAAAGTTATGGAATTTTAGAGGAATTTTGTGGCAATCCTAATTATAGCAATTATTTGAATTTCTTTATAATTTCGGAAACGGAAAACTAATATAAGTCCATTAAATATTTATATGTCTGGAAAATTAGGAGATAATTATTTTATACTTTCAGACACAGTTGTGCTGCCGAAATCGCGCTCATTCAATGAAACACAAACCATCACTCTTCACTCATGCCACTACGAAAATTGCGCTGCGCGATGGATGAATTTCAGCCACGATGAAAGACAGAGACTGCCGACGTGAGCGAACGAGATGGCGACTAGATAGTCAAGTGGAAGCGCCGGTGAGCTAATTAATTAATTACTGAGACTCGCTGCTGTGGTTAGCCGAAGGGTACAGCTGCATTTTCTGACCCATTTGCCCACCCTACAACAATTCCGCTCTAAAGTTCGCCTGTTTACACCACCAAAATTTTCTCCAAAGTATATCGCACAAAAACGGTAGAGTTCTTTTAAAGTTAAATTGTTTCGTAAAGTTCTAATTAATAAAGAGCGACACATTTCCAATAAAAAAAAAAAAAAAACCATTTCTAGAAAAAAAAACTCCATCTTTTAGAAGTTAAACGAAATTCGAATGCACGCTTTCTCTGAAATATTCTCTCGGGTCTCGCACGTGTGCATCCCCGGACGCGCGATCTCTCCCTTCAATTTACACGCTACAATTATTTCCCTCAACCGCACCCCGGCCCTTCGTTTCAGCGACCGCTGTGTGAGGGCTCGAAACGTGCCTTCGAAAATGCGCGGCTCACACCGGCTACGATTACCCCGACTAATGCCCTAATCTCCTAATTTCCAGCCGTTTACCGCGCGACCGTATGCCACCCTTAATTAGCATAATTTAGGGATGGCGTCGCGATTGAAACGGACGCGCGGTACTCCTGCGGAATTAAAGTGGGCCAGCGGAAAAAAAGCGCTTCCTGATCCTCCAGGAGTTTCTTCGCTTCGCTAAGAACTTTAATGCTCGTTCTTTGTTTACAAGACGAGGATGAGGTCGACGAGGAACGGATGAAATGTGCGCGCTGTTAAAAGTTTTCTCCCTTGCCTTTATCATCGATCCACATCGTTAGGTATTTTAATGTTTGCTCTCTCAGCGAAGGAACCTTTTGAAATTCTTAGACGTAAGATCGAAGAAATTTTTTTCGTCACTGTTTTACGTTCAATCATTATACTCGTTTATGATAAAAGAAAGTTGCATTATTCCGGGAATGGTCACCTCGATTTTTACACCCCAACAACGAAAAAATGGAGGCTCGATTATAATATTTCACATCGATTGAGAATGTTCATCTATTTTTTTATTATCTATTTTCTCCTTTTTTTTTTAGAAAACATTGAGTTAAATCTACACCTACATATAATATTCTGAATATCACATGGAAAGATTTTACTAAAATATCTAAAAATTTAGTTAAATGCAGATGTGAAAGTAAATTTGAAACATCAGAATAATTCATGAGACTCTTGAACTGATCGCTAAAATGCTTAAAATTGCTCATCATATTTCAGAATCTTACGTAATTATTTTGATAATCTAATAAAATTATTTTCAGATCTGTATCTAAATAAATTTGTAGACACTTCAACAAAATCTTCGTTCTTTTCGCATAATAAAAATTATAGGATAATCAATAACACTATATGTAACTAACAATAGTGTTTCGTTGTAATTGAGATGTAAATAAAAATTATCCTGGGTGATTGTTTACGTAAAAAAAATTAGATGACTATTCCCAGGTTTTTAAAGTTGTTTAAAGTAGGATTAGTCATGAAAAGGGGAAAGAGAACTTAGGAATACTTGTCAGATGATGAGATAGAGAAATCACGCCGAATTTTTATTGCGTCGGCTCGTCAATCGAAGCCCCGACACCTGCTGCAAATTTGATCAATGTAGGCAATTTCGTTTCAATTTTATAACGGCGCACTCATTCCGATTTCGAATCGTTCGCGGCGCTCTGATACATTCGCTTGATTGTTTTAAAACATCCGCGGTTAACCGTTACTCCGGCGCGGGCGCATCGACAAATAAAAAAAAGGGGGAGACGAGAGAAAAAAAAAACAAAACATACGATCAATTACGATTTACGGTTTAATTTGTAGCTTCATGTCGATCTCTCGCTTGCGGTGTACCGTAACTTTCCCGGTGACAGATAGTCCTTTTTTTATAAGCATACCGTATATGCATCGTTTTTCAAGTGACTGCTCGATGTCAGGGAACTGTTTAAGAACGTCAGTCTCAATGTTTTAATCTTTCATATATTTAGCGTTCAGACGCTGTGTACACTTAAAGAAAAAGAAACCATGGTAAAACAACTGTATAATAAGTGTTATATTTATAATTAATATATTAATATTTATACAATACTATAATTAATACATATAGTTAAATGAATTATTTTGTGGTTATTTCATCTATAAAATAGGTTGTTCAACTATATATGTACGTAATTAATTTTGCATATAAAACTTGTATAATTATCACTTTCATAATTATCATCTATGTTTTTTTTCTGAGTATTGAAAAGGAAGATAAAAGTTACACACACACATCAATGTCTTTATAATACAAATAACTATATCATAATCTTTGGAACTTTGTTTTCTTACTTCTATAAATTATCTTACTTATTTTATCGTTGTCATGAATGTTTTTCAAGAGCATCAAATCTTTCCAGTTTTATCGATTAATTGCAAATATTTGATTTTCTTTTGCTAACCACTACTGCGGTTAATTATTTGAATTTTTAATGATTACCATCAGCCTATTAGGAACAAATACAAAAATGGTCTTCCTCTAAAGTAGAACAGCGTGAAAGGGAAACAGCATTTTATTAATATACATTACAGCGACTGTTTGAATATTGTTTTTTTCTTTCTTCTACATTTATTAGACTTATACTTCGTCTCTTATTGATATAAATATCTCTTAAAATTATCAAAATCTTTTCGGTTTTATTGGTACTCGATTAATTACAAATATTTAATTTTCCATATAACGTAATTACTTGATTTTTTAGTGATTACCATCAGCTTATTACACTGAAAGAAAAGATTGGCTGCTGCAGCCAATTAGATGGTAAAATATGGCATAGCATTTTTAATTGGCTGTAACAGCCAATTTTTGCTTATATTAACCTATCCGCAATGTCAGTATAGGATTTGGATTGGCTAGTGCAACCAAAAATTGACTGCTGCAACCAATTAAAAATGCTATGTCATATTCAGCCAATCTTTTCTTCCAATGTATAAATATCTCTTGGAATCATCAAATCTTCTCAGTTTTATCGATTAATTACAAATATTTCATTTCCCATGTTAACCACGACTGCGATTAGTTATATCAATTTCTTAATATGATGATTACCATCAGCTTATAAACGAATAAAAAATGAATTTTCCGATTAGAAGCGGGAGCAGCGTGGAAGAGAAATAGCATCTTACATGCGGCGACTGTTCGACTCACAGTCTTCACATCTTTTCTAATTCCCCCCCTCCCCCCTCCCGCCAACGTAGAATTGTTCGATTCGGGAACCACCGAGACGTGTCCGGCCGTGACTAACAAAGGTCCGCCGCATCGTTTCGTTCGTGACGTCCGGCTTCGGGATTTGTTCTCGCTCGCTCCTTTCGTCATGTGACTCTCCATCGGCGATCCGGAAAGCCGAGTTTCTGCGCGCGTGTACTACGTGCTCGTGGAAAAGTCTCACACCGACACGACGTTCACGTTGAGGGGGTTGCGTCCCTGGTGGCGTCATTACGAGGGGCGTCGCGTTTAGAGCGTCGACGTTGGGCGGCAGGCGATCCGTACGACGACGACGACGACGACGACTACTACGACTACGAATACTCGGGCGAGTTTGATGGCGCGGTCTCTGCGCGCAACAGTAGTCGGGGGGATAGAAGCGAACGGGTAGCCAAAGCAAGGGAAGACCGAAAGAGCTCCGAGCACACTCGTCTCGCGCGCACCACGCCGTGGCGGTATCGCGCCACGCCGTCGCCACGCCGGCGCCACGCGTGGCGCCGGCGTGGCGAAGGCTCGGCCTCCGAGCGGTACAGCGTGGCAGCGTTGGCGTGGCTTGGCACGGCACGGCCGCGCGCCACTCGACGCGGGAGGGCGAACCGAGTACGAAGGTGGTAGGTAATCACCCAGCGGCTCGCGTTATAGCGTCGTTACGCCGCAGCGCCGCTATCGTCGTCTCCTGCCATCCCCTTGCCGCTCCGCCACTCTTCCCACTGTGTCCTCTGCCAGTTTCTCGTACCGTTTTCTCTCCCTCTCTCTCTCTCTCTCTCTTCTCTCGCTCTCACGATTCTCCGTTCATCTCTCAGAGCTCGTTCGCTTCGGTCCTCTCGCCCACCACCGCACACCTCCCTCGTACTCCGTCTCTCATTTCTCTTACTACCACTTCGACCTAGCCTCTTCCGCAGCGACGACGACAGCGGTAGCAGCTCAAGTCTCGTACCGCGGGCGACGTGGCTGCCTTTCATATACCGGTATACGGAATACGGTTATCCCCCGTATCTCTTCTACCCCTTGGCCGCGCGTCTCCGCGCCATCCAGCGTCCCATCGCCTCCGACATCCAACGCTCCCGGCACCATCGCTCTCTCACCCTTCTCTGCCGCCGCGTATACTCCCGCGCGTCATGCCGTCGCCTTCGCCACCGTTGAGGCCGAGTTTAATTATTTCATATCGCCGTACACGGATCAACGCCGCCGCTGTCGCCGTCGCCGCTACCATCGCTGCCAACCGCGCACGGAATCCGACGTAAGCCGCCGACGATTTCTCGCACCTTCCTTCATCCCCCTTCGCGCCGCGCTCCGCGGCGTATCGTCGACGTGACAGGGTGTCCCTTTCTCCGCCTTTCACCCTCTTCTATCTCGGTTCACGCCACTCTTTCTCTTCCGGCGGATCGCGTTCGTCTCCGCTCGACCTTTCTCTCAACTCCCCTTTCTATCTTCTATCCACGTAACTTTTCCCCTCTTCCTTCCTCCCTCGTCTGCTTCTACTTCTGCTTCCGCGCCCGGTTCCCGCGTTCGGTCCGTCACTTCGCAGTTGCTTTACGAGCCAGTAACTTCCCCGAACGGGGCGACTTCATTACTTCTCATTTCCTTTTGACGCGGCGCGCGCTCCATCCGTTCTTCCTGCGTTCATTCCAATACTGCCTTTTTCCACCGCGCCGCGAAAACGCAGATTGTTTCGTAAATGTGATTTCGTTCGCCACTCGTGTGGACGAATGTCGAATGCTAATCTCTTTTCGGTATTAGAGTGGGCTAGATATTATTACGTGGAAACCATCAAATGAGTGGAAAAAAATATGGCACTGTAACATTTATTTTAAAAAGATCAGTCGACACGAATCATTTCATGTATTGAATGAACAGAAAAAATATTATGCATTGTATCTTCTATTTGTTGAAAGTAAATTTCAATCGCGGTCGCGATTAAATAACGATATCGCAAATTAATAAAAAAATGGAACAATTGTTATCTACTTTTATTAAATATGTGCTTTTTAATTTATTTAAAAAAAAAACAAAAAAATGCTACTATAATATCATCGATATTCTTACGTATATTATTATAGAAAACTTATATATAAATATATGATTTAATTATATATATATATATATAATAATTATAAACTAT
>NW_017305485.1:4013341-4037428 GCF_001594115.1 Trachymyrmex septentrionalis
GAATTTCACTCTTAAATTTTTTTGTTCGAAATAAAGGAGGACAAAATTCGATTCTTAAAATATCTGATGCTATATGCATGATATATAATGTAACGTTGAAAAAAGATATTTTTAAAAATCCTGAGAATCTTTCTAAATTTTTTGAAAGCTTAGAACCAGAAGAAAGATTCAGACTGCAGACGGAGGATCAAAACTGTTTTTTTGGGGCAGAGGGGGGGAAGTGTTTTACAATAAAATTAAATGTTAAAAGGCAAGAAGGGAGTAAATTAACACTCTCTAATGACGCTTTACAAAAGTGTGACATCAGTCTGAATTTGCATACTCGTGAAATCTGTGTCGACAGATTACAGCGCAATTCGGGAAACTTAAGAAGAGCGTTGTAAGTGAGGTGACACGCCGAGGAACGGTGGACGGGCAAACACGAGGCCGGGAAGTCTCGGAGAATTAAAGAGGAGAGATCGATGCCTTGTGACGTCGTCGCGTTTCGTTGTCGTCATCGTAAAACTTCTTTGACGGCCCGCGACGCGCGCGGATAAAAGCCGCGCACGGACGGCGCGGGTGCTGTCGCGGCGATGACAAACTACGAGAACGGCGGCGGTATCGCTTAACGTTTCGCGGGCGATTAATAAACGTTATTACCGCCGTCGCGCGTCCCACACTGCTACGTCCACCTACACTGACGTTGCCGACGTCGCTTTTAAAGCGCGCCGTAAACGTGCCGCACATAAATAACTTTGATATTCGCGTCGGCCGATTCTTGCATCTTTTTCCACTTATCTCTCTCTCTCTCTCTCTCTCTTTTTTTTTTAATTGAGTTAGCTTACCTTAATCTCAGCTGCGATGCCTCGTGACCGCGCGTTGTTTATTTCACATGGAAATGCGTATGAGATGAGAAACGAGGGAGAGGCGACTTTTTTACTTAATTAATTACCATCTTTGCTTTTGAACGAAAAGAATAATTTTGCTGAAGTACTTAAAAATTGAGATACAGATTTAAAAATAATTTTGTTAAACCGTCGAAGTAATTAGAATGTGTGCTCTTATAGATTACCAACGTTTTTTATTCACTAAAATGCGAATGAATTAATATAAAAGTAAAAAAGTAATGAAATATTAAATGTTTTATTAGAGTACTTGTAATTGTTTCAGATCGAAACAATTTTTATTTTTTATCCAAAAAATATAATATTAATCTAAAAAAAAAACAGAAACGGTCACTAATAATCGTTCGATTCTTCTATAAGGAAAGAACATTTTTGTTGAAATATCTAAAAATGTAGCCAGATCTAATAATTTTGTTGGACCATCAAAATAATCACGTAAGAAACTTAAACGTGATAAGGCAGTGCTGAATAAAGTTTTGATATTTTAGTAATCAGCTTGAGTGCCCTACATAATTATACATTTTGATAAACCAATAAAATTCTTTTTAGATTTGTATCTAGTCAAATTTTTAGATATTTCAGCAAAACCATTCTTTCTGTATATAGTCGGGCATGAGAAGCGACGCTGCGAAAAAATGTTGACATTCTAGCAATCAGCTTGAGTGACCTACATAATTATTTTGATGGCTCGAAATTACCTTCAGTTCTGCATCCAGCTAAATTTTCAGAGACTTCAGCAAAATTGTCCTCTCTGCGTGTGTTTTTACATAAAACAAGGAATGTTTGAGTTCGTCTTGAGAACGTCTGTAGTTTCTTCCTGTAAAAGCTGCGAGTGCAAAAGAGTTCTACGTCGCTTTGCAAAAATGGCGCGGAGAGCGAATCTTAAATCGTAATGATCTCGCTACGATTCCCATTCCTTCGATAAGGAAGTGGTATCTTGGCGCGCACAAAGAGCTCTCGGGAAATAGCTCTGAATATTTAAACGGAGACCGTCCACTCGCGAGCGGCCAAGGACACACTCGAATTTCTCGCACGAGCGCTCCCTCGCTCTCGTGCCATCATGCGTGCACGACACGCAGGCGAGAGCACGCGTATGCGATATCGCGCCTCGGGGCGCGCGTATTATATTCGCTCGAGAAGAGGCAAGAGTCAGGGATAAGGGAGAAATGGCGAGGAAGGGCGAGGACCGACCATGCGGCATGACGAGAGGGTGCGAGCGAACAAGATTCTGCGACCGAGAACATTGTCTCTCGCGCGAGCTTTCGTCCTGTCTTCGAAGAAGGGTGACTTAACTTCCCCTCGTTGAACACAATGCGTTTCTACAAGAAATTGTTTCCCATCCTTCAATACGTAATTTATATATATATATTAATTAATTTATATAGTAATTTATATACATATATAGGGTGTATCTGAAATAACACCCACTAATATAATGCTATTCCTAATAAAAAACTGAGTCGAAAAGTCCTCTACCATTTTACAATTTTTCTCAATATTCTTTTTAGTCACCCAATCAGCAAAATGTTTAAGATCGACGTATGAGAGAATTTTAAGAGATCTTTAAGAGGTCTTTAAGAAACATCTTCAAAACATTTCACAAAGAACACTGAAAGATATCTTAAAATTGTCTCATACATTTTATTCATTTATTCGGCAATCTTTAGAAATCAATCTCGTTAACTATTATGAAAATTGCAAAATGGTAGAGGACTTTTCGATTCAATTTTTTATTAGAAACAGCACTGTATTATTAGTAGGCGTTATTTTACACTCTATTTACACTCTGTTTAAAGTATATTAATACACATATGTAATTATAATTAATTATTTTATAAATTTTATTTACAATTTATATACAGAACTTTTTCCGAATTTTTCATCAACTTTTTAGTACTGCGTTTTCTTATTTTTATGTACCCACGTGAGAAAATACGGTATTAAAAAATTTTTAAAGTTGTATAAGAAGAAAATAAACAATTTTCGTTTCGTGCAGTTTTTCTATAAAGTTGATAGTAAAATTTGAGTCAAAAATTATTGAAAACAAATTTTTGGCAATTTTTAGTAATTAATATCTTGTTAATTGCGAAAATTGCAAAATAGTAGAGAACTTTTCGACTCAGTTTAATCTGTCTGCTTTACCTGCCCATGAAATATTTGGCGATTATTTTGGGACACCCTTATAACGACTTTTTACCACATATTTGGGTGAGAGAAGTGGTCGTAAACTTTACTTACGCCATTCGCAATTTATATTATTAGTTACGCGGTTATCGACGCGATTTATTGCGACGTAGGGGCGTGCGCACTGCAAAGTCACGAAAATATAAATTTCTACGAGGACGAGGACATCCGCATTCGCAGGCTCGTTGACTAATTATCCCAATTACAGGCCGCGAATCGGAGTAATTAGTCGCGCGCGTTGCGTGCTACGCGATCGATCGTCCAGGCTAATAACGGGGTAACCATTTATCAGTTCATAAATCCTCCGTGTATATAAACCGTAACCTGTGCGCCGTGTAGAAATTTACTAACTGAAAGTCACTTATATAAATGGACGATACTTGTTATATATTTAAGTATGGATCGCATATATACTGAATTGTTGCAATCCAAGAGGAAATTTTAACTGTCAAGATTTATTAAGAGATGATGAACGTCGGATAGTATTTGTATTTCGAAGTGGTGTCAAAATGGTGTGATATAAAAGCACTTTAAGGATTGTATCTTTTCATTCGTGCAAATCCGATAACAAAAATTTCTATGTATTTTGAGTGTAATTACTTATATCCAGATATCGCTTTAATAAGATTCTCCTGGGAATTCGAACATTTCATTGTGTAGCATGGAAATGAAGAGAAAAATATTAATATCATTAACTTTTTACTTTTCCCACATATTCTTCCATTTCCAAAATATTCGAAATGATGTTACCGTGTGATAAAAGCACACCCTAAGGAATACATTTTTCCATTCATATGCAAATCTGATAAATATTTCCTATCTCAAGTGTAATTATTTTACACTTATATTAGATGTCGCTTTAATAAGATTCTTCTACGAATTTATCGGATAAAGAATCCGAACGTCTCGGTGTCACTTTTGTAACGTGGAGAGATGAAGAATATGTATAAATATTATATATATTCTTACTTTTCCACATTCTTTCGTTTCCAAAATACTGATGTAATCATATTAAAGGCATCACAATTTTACACCTGCATCTGTGATATAATATAAATATATCATTTGTATACATGGTTATGTAAAAAGTCAACGTTATCTTACAAATATTTAATTATCAGAGTAACACAATAAATATGTTACATTCAAGATACTAATACATGTTCATTTTCTTAAATTTGATCGGGCGATACCGATCTTTTCAATTGATATATCATAAATCAGTAAATTTGCTAAGCATGACGTGAAAATGAAATGTGATAAAGTAAAGATACAAAATTTAAATAACGTCACAAAGATTCTCGAAGGCGGAAAGGCAACTCGTGTCTATCAGGTGGCCTGTTATTGTTTCCGTAATGGCAGGAACACCATCCCTCGAGGCTGTAATGCCTCCTCGATGACGAGGCGACGAGCGCAGGTGCACCGTACGAGCGACGGGATTTGCCCTCCCCGAGAAAACCTTCCCCGTCCTTCCCCCGTACGTTGGAGGGTTCTCTTTCGCGAGCTTAACGAGATGACACCGTTCCCAAGATCCTCGGAAAATCCCGAGCTGCGCAAGAACGTCGCCGGCGCTCAAATTTATTCATTCTCCTCGCCGTCGCGTCGTCAACGTTGCACGCACAACGGTCCGTAACGAGCTTCGGAGATTTTACGTAACAATAGAGAAGACTGTAGATCTAAGGCACGAAAAGTAAAATTTAGAAAATGAAAGAGAGTTTTATATCAAACGGTGAATGATATCAAACAGTTTTGCTTTATCTTATCGCTATAACTGTAGCTAAACTGAAACTGGAACATACAGATTCTAGTGATCCTGAGATTGTTTTCCTCATTTTTAACCCTTAACTGGTGTGGCTCATATCAGTCGTAGACAATTAGTAGACAATTTCTTAACTTATACTTAAATGAAGTTCAAGACTGATTTAATTATTAGCTCCTATTATTAGTTTTGATTAAAAATAGGTAAATGAAGACGCAAATATCAAAAAGATATTATAAAAATTGTTTTCAAGATTAATGAATTTTATTTTATCAATCTTGAAAAATATGGGTCCAACGTTAGAAATTTTTTTACGAAAGTAAGCTAAGTAGTATCTAATGATTTGGAATAATTTATATTTTATAATTTTATATTTTACAATTTTGGACTTAAAAAAAAACTTAAAAAAAATAAAACTAACAAAAACTTCAGCGAATGTCAAGAATCCATATCTTTCTTCGGTATCAATCAAACACGTGTTTATGAACACGTATTATGAATTAAAGAAAATATGTGATAAGAAACTCTGATACGGAAACGAGATACGTTCTTGTTTTTTAGAAAGACAACGATATATCGTTTTCTACAATCGCAAAAATCCGAACAAATCCGGCTGCCATTCGCGACTGGCGAATTGCTCACTTTGACGTTTGCAAAAAGACGTTACAAGAAAATTTCACGTGTTAATTACGAGGAAGCTCGCGTACGATAAATTATCGAGCTTATAAATTATATACCTTCGGAAAAAGGACAGTGATCGATATCCTGCACGAAAAATTCTTAGAGAAATTGCTGCGATTGTCGTTGAAAAGTCGAACGGACGACGGGGTGGAGGGGGGGGGGAGGAAGGGTTAAATTCGCGAGAGGATGGTGGTAGGAACAGGAGGGAGGGAACAGGGAGCCTTCACATGGAGCGACGTTTAACAGCGTCGTAACCGGCTGGGATGATTACCTCACCAGCCAACGTAGGACTCTACGACCTACCCTCTGCTCGTCGTCGGCGTCGCGACGCCCGTAAACGGAAGCCCCACGGCGGTGGGGCTCCAACTCTCTCTCTCTCTCTCTCTCTCTCTCGCCTTCCTCTTCCCCCTCGCCTCCCACCCAGTTCTCCGTCGTCGTGCGATGCATATCCAACCCTTTTAACCACCTGCCGGAGAAGCGGCAGCAATCTCGGGCGGTGAATGCGCAGCGCCCCGAAAATGTTAAAGGAGCCGCGGTAACGCTTCCGACTCTCAACTGAAGAGCCCCCAGCCGAAGAATTCTCTCTTGCCAAGGCGATCCTTTGAAGTTGGAGCTATCGTTGGACTATATATAAAGATGGCAGAAGGAGGTAATCTCTCAGCTATGGGAATCTATCCGAAAGAATCTCCGAGCGGAGATTTTCGCTCTTTTCTTTCTTTGGAGAAATTTAATCCGTGACCCGCTCCTCTCACGATTTGCAAAATTTCGTTCGTTTAAACATTTCAATAAATTTGCATTTGTACAAAAATAGCGAAATATTGAAATAAAAAGAAGTAATTAGTAATTGAAGAAAATGGAGGAAACGAATTTCTCTTTTGTGAACAGCATCTTTTGATATCGCTTTCTCCCTCACCCTTGGCTAAAAGTTCACTTGAAAAGTATTTCGAGTTCAACTTTTTCAACGCGATGTAAGGGATATCTTTTACACTCAGCCAAATCGATTCGCGCAGTACCACTCTCTTTCGCTTGGCTTCGCTCTCTCGTTCTAGTTTCTTTAGCTTTTCGTCACGACGATTGACAGGCTTTATGGCGGCGGTACGGTCTTGCTTAACGATCGAGCCAATCGTAAAAAGCTCCGCTGGCGCTGCAGAGCGTAGATAAGGTCTTCGTCATTGACAACCTTGTGGTGGAAGCAGAACGAGCGTGGCTCTCGATGTGAATAAAGACAAAGGCTCTTACGATCGCACGCGATAATGCTAAGAAAAATTGCGATAATTTATTTACTAAAATAATTTGTCTGTCCTGCCACACATCATAAATAATAATGATGGGAATTGGAAGTATTTTTTTTATTTATTTAAAACATTCCTCTTATTTAATATTTAATATATCTCTCTGCAAAAAGATCTCTCAGAAAAAGGACTTAAAGAATATGTAGTTATACGGTATAAGCACCATTACAAAATCAAGTGTAGGCATTTTTGGTATAACCTCAGCTCGCTGTCTTGCCATTCTGTTCTTGAGGATAGATTGCTCGAAAAGAAATATCTGTTGTATTTTTATAGTTGATCGAGATATCGAAAATTATTGTGATACTAATTGTCCAACGGAAGATTAGCACGAATAACGTTCGTAATCTTCGTTAGATTGTTCTGACCGCGATAAATAAAGTGCACGTGCGTGTTGGAATCAGTTTGCCGAGCGGTGCGATTATCACATGGCAACGGCACCAATACACTGGATGGACGATTGATAGATATCGCTTACGAAACACCGAGAAGAGGAGGTTCGTTTATCGACTCACATGCGTGAGCGTGAAAGATTGCCAAGACAATCGAGTCGGCGAGAATCACAGCCCATATCGCGTCAACAGAAATTATCTATACAAATAAACGAAAATACGATTTCAATACATAGGACGATTCTAATATAATATTACAGATTTTTCTTAGTCATACTATATACTTCGTAGAGATTAAAAACATCGTTTTAATTAATTTTAAATGAACTACGTTTTATATTTTAATTTGTGTACGTAAAATACTATGTATGTGTCACATCTCAAAGCGGTACCAAAAAATGAAAAGATATCATAGATTGTTCAATGAGTTGTCTAATTTTTTGTCTTGATTCTTATGTAAAATCGCACGTACGTCTTATTTGCGATAAGAGAACGTAGCGTTATAAATGAAATTAAATTTTTATGTACGCTAATAAAAAACTCTAATGAATATTTGTGCAAATATTGGGATACTTGTTAAAAATATTTATCTAAAAAAACGTCATAAAACGTGGTCGTTTTGTTGCATAAAGGCATTATAAACCAAATTGTTTTTTACCGGTTGGTTTCAACCGGTGCATTTATTAAAACTTTTTGACTGATTAGCTGATTTTATGACTGATATTTTTAATTGATATTGTGCAATCAATGCATTTTGAAGATATTTCACTTTAACAGTTAAAAAGTAGAAAGAAGTTTGATAAATCTTGATAAATCACGATCGACAATATTGTTGAAGTACATTTTTAACGAAATTTGGCATCTTCATTGCGCGTTTTACGGTCCGTCTAGACGAAGATAACATAGACCTTCGTGACTAACTTCAGGCACGATTACGTGCCATAACTCGCTAATTGTTCATTTTCGTTATGTCCCGTCAGCTGAACATCACAGCATTCCACCTCGCGAGAATTAAATTAATGCAATAAATTCGCTGAATTTAGTACGCTCGTCGAGCGGGATATTTTTTTAACCATATTTCTCGCAACGTTTGGGACCGCGTATTGTATTCGCGTACGTGTGACGCGTAAATGTGTGGAACGACCGTGCGAAGAGTAATTGGGCAATATTGCCGGTAAGTATGATTGTGACCGCGGATGCGATGGGGGTTGAGAATTGTATGTGGGATGAGGCGAGACACAGATAGAGTGAGAAAGAGAAAGAAAAAAGTAGGGTGCTCGAAAAGAGGTGCAAGTACATGCGAGAGAGATAAAAAAAAAAGCAGGGATTATAATTGTTAACGAGACATCGGAGGTGTTTCAGGACCAAACTTATTGAAATCTTTCTTCGATTAATTCTTATTAATGACTTGAAAATATTTTCTACATTTAATACAACTCTCCTTTTTACCTACATCGACTGTTTCATATTAAAGCAATATTAGTAAGTATTATGAAAATAAATCTAATGAAATATTTTAAGAAAAATACGGTTCGATCAAAATCGAATCAAGTTTGACAAGTCAGTTGTTCCGATATGATACGTTTTTATATGGATTTTTAAACAGTTTTAGATTTTTTATTTCAATTTATTTTGTATATATTTCCAGAAAAAAAATGCTTTCATAATCTCAGTAAGAAAAATAATCGATCCCGTCATGTATAAAAATATTAATTTCATCATTTGACGATATGTCAATATTAATTATAGAATGAAACTAATGAAATATTTCAAGCAAAAAATACCGTTCGATTTATTTTATATAATCGACCGCGATTGGTGTCAACTTCGCGATTCTAAGTTTTTATATTAATCTAAAGAAATTTATAGACGTTTTATTTTAATTTATTCTGAATACATTTTAAAAGGATGCGTTTTTCGCCTCCTCGGTAAGAAAAAAAACGATCGATTCCATCATGCGTAAAAAAATTAATTCCGCATCACTTAAAAATGTCACTTGATTCAATCACGAGATATTAAGCTGGTTAACAGCATGTTCTTTAATATTCCCCTCTCAGCGTTAATAAATCGGAATAATTGAATGGTGCGGATTTTTAGAGATACGAATGTCAGACCGCTAACGAAAGGCGCGCGCCGCAGAATGAAAATGAAAAAAAAAAAAAAAAAAAACACCTTTCATTCAAGAGGCAGCCTATGAGCGAACGTTGCTCCTCCATTAGCGACAGATGTAACAAAGCGCCTTTTCATGACGCATCGCCACGACCAACTCGCATAAACTCGACCGTCTCCCGAGCCTCGTGTGATTATCCCTCTTTCTCGGGGCTTCCGTCAAAAATCCAACGCGTTCCAACACGCGAAGACAAAGGTGGCAACGGGAAAAGCCGCGGGGAGTGACGAGGAACGAGAGCGGGATGTGGAGAAAGGAAAAAAAAGTGAGAGGTAGTGGAAAAATCGTAGAAGCGGAAGAAAGAAAAGGAAGAATATGGAGAGGGAGTAAAAGAGAGGAAAAAAACGCGCGCGCGCGCGCGCGCGCGCGAGAGAGAGAGAAAGAGAGAGAGAGAGAAGGAGAGAGGGAAGTTCGATGTCGAACTCAGCTCTCGACCGAACGGCTCACCATCCCTTCCCCGTTCTCATCTATAGAAGATACCCTTCGACTCTCCGTGCCCTCGTACGTGCTCGCTCTCGCCCACAGACTATCCGTATACTCTCGCACGTATACGTACTCGCGCATACAAGCGCGCGTACAGAAAGCCGTAGTCACCCTCCAGCGGCCCACGGCTCCGCCCGTCTCACCCCGTCTCGTCAACCCTCGCTCGGCCGGCGTGTTCCCGCCCTCTCCGTGTTTCCGCGGCCCGTTCCAACCACCCCGTTCCACGCCGTGTCCCGCAGGGCATGTCCCTATACACCGCCGGCATACAATTGTCCGCTCTATCGCCTCTAGATCCGTTCTCGCGGCATCATCGTGGCGTCTATAAAAAAAGCGTCTCTCTGGTAAGACGCGACGCCGGCCGACGAGTCGCGGCGTCGAATTCAAACGCGTCCGGATAGCGGCGACGATTTTCCGCGGATTTTTCGCGAGGGTGCCGCACGGACAATACTTTGGCCGCCGCCGGAAAATTCTCATCCCCTTTGGTGGCACGCTCCGCGGCACGCCCGGCCGTCTCTGTTATACTGCCGGCAGCGACCCAACCGTCTCCTCCCTCGTTCACCCTTGCAGAGAGAGCCTCTCTCTCTCTCTCTCTCTCTCTCCAACCACCCTAACGCGGATTCCTCACGCCTCGCCGCTCTCGCCCACGCCCGTCGTATCCACCGCACCGCGCCGCCACCGCCACGCCATCGCGTCGCTGCCGTCCCCTCGAGCCAGCCGAGCTAACCACCCCATCCCAACCATCCTGGCCACCCACGCGCGCTATCCCCTACCCTCGACCGCGCCACTCTGCGAGCCGCTCGTTAACCTGCTAGCGCCCCTCTAACCGCTGCTGCAGGGTTGCTGCCGCCGCCGCCGCCACCGCCGTCGCTACCGTGGCTGCTATATTTACATATCAATATTCCATGGCGTGGCAGGGTGGTTGGCTGGCTGGCTGGCTGGCTGGCTGGCGGGCGAGCTGGCTGGCTGGCTGGCTGGCTGGCTGGCTGGCTGGCTGGCTGGTTGCACGCTCTCCTGATCGTAAAGTAGCAGTGGCGTGCTCCTGTGGATCCCGTCTGCTCCCTCTCCTTCCCTCTCAGTCCTCTCAGTCTCTCAAGGGATGAAATCCTGAGGAGAGAGCGTTCAGACAAGAGTATTCCCGTCCAGGAGTTCGGAGACGCCGAGAGTAATGATCCGACTGGCTGCGTGTTTTCGACTGACAGGAAGGGCGCGAGGGAGCGAGTAAGGAAATTTCCTCGAGAACCGATGGTACTGAGAGTTGGCAAAAGGGTAAAAGCTACCCCCTTACTCTGTGCTGGGCTCTCTCTCTCTCTCTCTCTCTCTCTCTCTCTCTCTCTCTCTCTTTCTCTGGACACTCCTCCTGAATTCTTTGTGCGGTCACGCGACGATCGCGAATGCGGATGCTGGCTAAAAATATGAATGTCACCGCCGTGACAACTCGCATAATGACGAAGAGTATCGCGAAAAAAGTCTTGTGCTTTTATTCGACATTTTTATCTCGTTCCATTTTATTCTCCTATATTCTATTTTTAATATAGATATCTCTCTAAAATGATACTCCCACGGAATGCTTTTTGTTCCGCCCGCGTTTTTTGTTTGATTCCTTTAACACTATCGGGTGCTGCCGGTTAGGTACCGGCGTTGTTGAACGAACGCCGCGCGGTAAAGCGCAAAAAAACGCGGATTCCGATTCCGCCGGCAATTATGGACTCAATTATATCGGCATGCGCATGAAAAAATATCCGCGACAATTTCCCACCACGGGATGAGAATTACATCGGCGCGAGTCAAAAACGCGAGCGCGATCGTCACCCGGCTAATAATTTCGTTTACCCGTAGCTTCATGAAAAATTATAACCGTTCCATCGCGCGTGTGACACCGCGCCATGAAGTTTCAATTGTATCGAGTCAAATGTGTGCTCACGTTTCATCACCAATTTTATCATTTCGAGTCAATTCGCTTTATCAAGAAATATAATTATTCCACACAAACCGAAAGGTGAGGTGAAACTTATGCTACACACACACACACACACACACACACACACACACACACACACACATATATATATATATATGTAGCGTTTAATTTTACGATTATTTCTAATCCTGAAGAAAACTTGAGATTTATATTTGATTACACAAATATAAATCTCATCGAAGTTTGACTCTAGATGATAAAAATAATTTCGTCAAAATTCAACTATGACCGAAAAAAATTGCTTTTTTATCTATCAAAAATTATTATTATTATTCATTTTACTACTTTGTAATTACAGTCACAAAGATAGTACACATTACATTGTCGCCGTTACTCTCCAAATTCAAGTGTGTATCAAATGCCTTCACATATGTGATTTAAATTTTCGTGTAAAAATAACACATTATACTGTATAAAAAATGGATTCTCACATTGAAACGTGTATAATGTTATTTTTATACGAAAAACTAAATCACACACATGCGAGAAGGCATTTATTACAGGCAGTGGAGAGTAATAGCGGCAATGTAATATGTATTAACTTTGTGATTGTAATTAAAATGAAATAAACGTAAATGAATATAACAATAATTTTTGGATAGATAAACGAGCAACTTTTTTTCCCCGCGGTTCTATGTGTTAAATTTTGAAGGCATTACTACGCACTTGCAGTCTATTTCTTAATCAATACGTGCACTGTAAAGTCACGTACGTAAAAAGTGACTCCAAAAAATGTGTGTTATTTAATTTACCGTGTAAAAATGACACTATACTATTCAAATGTGTAAATCCATATTTGTACACGATATAGTATACGTGTTATTCTCTTACACGGAAAAACTAATCACGCACATATATATTAATCGAAGCCACTTTTTACGTGGCTTCACAGTGCACGCAGTGCATTTTAAAGAAATAGACCTGGATCTGTAGTGTATTTGAAATTTATATGCAATTTCCTATGCTGAACAGAATTAGGAATGCGGGGAACGGACGATTATATCTGTCATCGATCCGTTTCCGGGGATGAATATACGCATTGGTGACCGTCGAGAATCAACCGCTTCTTAAGACGTCGCGACGCGACGTGGCACGCGCGCGCAATGCCGGGCAGGTGCTAATTTTAACCGTTTCCTTAACCCGCGTATTTATAGGCGGTCGACTCTCGCGGGACTCTTTAAAACATCTCGCCGGTCCATTCGTCGTCGCGCGCAGAAAGCGCCCCGAATAATTTAGCGGAGGACTCAGCTCCGAAACGAGGACACGTCATCCTCCTCCCTCGTTACACCCACCCTCGCGTAGATTTTCGCTCGCCGGTTTACTTACGCGACGAGGATTGACATACACCCGCAGCACAAAGCCCCGAGAGTTATGCGAGGCCGACAACTTTTGACAAACAAACCTTTCCCATCCGACGCCTCTGTTTGTTTTTTCTTCTCTCACTAACGCACGCTTCTTTCTTTTCTTCCTTCTTATACTTTACTGAATCTTCAAATCGTTTTATTAGGAAATATATTAGAGTATAATTTTAATGGCAAATGGATTATTATTAATTCAATTCAAAGTACGCAGTAAAATTGTTTTGTGTTGTTTGTGTCTAAATCGGTCCGCTCGAGTTAAAATTTTGAATTTTTAATTATCTAAGTGTTATAATTTAACGTAATGTTATGTGAATATTTTATGTTAAATTGATATTTAATGGATATTTTAATTAATATAACACATTTGTTGCGGATTGTCAATGGAATTACACACCCAGAGAAAAGGTTGCTTCGATTTAAAGAAATTTTCTTCGCTATAAGATTAAAGAAAAAATTTCGTTGATTTAAACATTATTTTTTTAAATAAAATAAAATTTATTCGATTTAAGGAAATTATGTTAAAATTCAAGAAATCGTCATTTCTCGAATTTGAACATAATTTCTTTAAATCGAATAAATTTTATTTTCCCTGGGTGCATTTCAAGGCGTTCGTGTAAAGAACCGTTTCGGAAAAAGAAAGAAAATACGTTAAATGATATCCATGCAAAATATACGAGTATTTTATATTTTTTTACTATAAAAACATTCCAAATAATTATTTCCAAGAGAGAAACGATTCCCTTAAAACATAAAGCGTCCCTTGTATTTCATTCTCCGTGCCACTTTCGGTTTTTAGTCAAAAGGGAAGTTCTCAATTAATCGCGCGATCCACCAATCCGTGTTCGTCACGGATCCAAGACTTTGAGAGCTCTCTCCCTCGTGCACTTTCCCTTCGGAAGGGAAGTTTCCCGGTTCCATGTAGATTCTTGGATGGAGGCGCGTGTGCCTTCGGGGGCTTCCGTGACCAGAACGCCGCCGCGTCGTCTCACCTTCCCGTCTCACCCTCGCCTATGCCGCGTCACCACCACCTTGGCACCCGCATCCACAAACTGGCGTGACACCTCCGGAGCCACGCCGAGCTTGCGACGAGAATTTTGCCGAGGAATTAACTGGATCTCGTGGCGCCTACATTAAAGGCGTGACGATGCTCCGGGAAAACTGAGCAAGTTCTTATCGACAGGGCGACAGACTGGAAACGCATAACTAAACGGAAATGTCCATCTTTATCTTTTATTTCAAACAAGTACTGTAAAAAGACTTCCGCGATGTGATGAGGAATGTTATAAGATACGTTGCGTTCGTGTTTTTAATTCTGTCTATATCTGTTATAAATATATAATTTATATATATATATATATATATTTAAATTTGCGATTTATGAAGAGATTTCAAGAGATTTCAATTGAGGATGTATTTACACATATTTTTTAACAAAATGAAAAAATAACAGATTTTTATATGCATATATGTGTTTGAAAGTAATATAAAAAATTTAATGGCGATTTAAAATTTGGATCAAAAATTATTTCAATATAAAAAGTATAACACAAAAAAAAATATTCTATTGCTAAGAAAAGTGATTATGCATAATTTACTTTCCTTCTTTTAACCAATGGCTATTTGTAATAAAGAATACTTTCTTGATAATCATCTTAAAATACATTAGTATTTTACAAATTAGAAAAACTCAATACAAGAATTAATTTTCTTTTGAAGATTATAAATTGATCGAAAAGAAGCGACTTTATATAATAAAAGCAAATCGAATTTGTTTTATTTTAATAATCTCGATTGAGAAGTATTAAACTCACTAGGAATCAGAATGTATTTTGAATAAATTTGATGCTTGTGATACTTATAATATATTTACGAATATATGAACTTTTAAAATACTGGAAACAAATAATTATTAGTGTGTAGACTCGTTTTAAAAAAATGATTAAGATAAAATAAGAAAATGTCTATTATATATATATAAATTGTAACATTATATTATCAGGTATAAATGTTGACCTTATTGTATTATTCATATTCATTGTGTACGGAAATATTCATGTTATACGGAAACTATAAATTTCAGTCACTTTTTGCTGAGATTATACACGTGATACGTTCTTAAACCATAATTAGCTATACACGCTTTAAATCTTTAATCAAAATTCTTTCAAAACGTCCGACGTATAAAATTTCTTGTATATCTTTCTATTCTTCTTTTGCGGGTGAAGATATAATATACGAGTATTCTACAATATGACAAAAATGTATATTTAAAAATGGGAAAAAAAATTGTATACGATTTTGTCCGTAATAAGAAAAAATGTGCTGTAAAAAAACGTTCAGTTGCTATAAAACGTAAATAATACTCTATACGTGTTCAGTAATTTTTACATTTGTTTCGCTAAAGATATAGCTCGTGTCTCGGAAGGTTACGTGATGTTTTTAAGATCGCCACCTAGTCGCACAAACAACGTTCGCCGCCTGCGGCGAAATGTCGGCGTGCATCACGAAGTCGAGCGACGCCAGGACAGGAGAAAAACCAAACAGGATTACGGCGAGACGTGGCCGGATGAATCTAGCCGCGGGACATTAGAATAATCATAGGAGGTGGCAGTCAGCTGTATTAATCGATATACCGTCGCCGACGGGTGTCTCATAAAAATTTCACATGACCGGAATATCGCGTATAGCGTGACATACGAAGGATACTCAACGATTAACGTTGATCCATTAATGATGAAGCGCTGAATCATGCGTTACTTTTCACTTGGATTTACCACAAAAGATTTTTCATGTCTACGCGATAGCAGCGAATTCGAATGGACGCGTTTATTGCACTTTGAGGTCCTGAAGCCGTCGTAATAAATTGATATAATAATTGATTGGCATAGAGATGCAGAGAAAAAAATTTTTTTTTTAATTTGGTATTTTTTTTACATAAAATTACAGTTAAAAAAAACCGAATTTGATTTTTTTTTTACTGTAATTATATAGTATGTCAATATAAAGACTATTATATGCAATTCTAATTATATGTAATTATAATTATGATTATTACTGCCACAATGTTAATAATAACTTGGTGCAAGCAATGATTATAAATTATAGTAGATGCAATCAATTTTTATAGTGACGATAACTATATAATTATAGTTATATTTTCGAGTTATCAATTATATGCATATTTGATAGAACTATACATGTATGTATAGTTATTATTATTAACGTTACAGCAATAATCGTAATAGTAACATATAATTATAGTTACAAATACTAACAATTTCTTCTTAGTGCGTATATTTAATGTAAATGTGGGAACAGGTTAAACCGCGAAATTGTCAATATATTTTATTGTGTTGTTAGGTAAAATTTGTATTTTATATCTCGAAATATTTACATTTCACTTTTACACTCAGATTATTACGGACACACTGAGAGACAAATTGTTGATATTTATGACTATAATATATAGTATTATATAATTATGACTATAGTACAATATTATTACTGTAACGTTAACAATAATAATTATTTATACAATAGTTTTATCAAAACTGTATATAGTTAGTCTCAAAAATGTCTAAATGTTTGCAGTTAGCATAAATTATAATTAATTTATGGCAATTACATTTTTATAATAATAATAATTATACATTTTTTATTGAAACTATATATATATATATATATTTTTTAAATAGAATTATAAACATAACTATTATTACTAACATAATAGCAGCAATAACCATAATTATGGTATGTATTATAATTATAGTCTCAAATCCAGAAACTTTTGTCTCAGTATATGCGTTGATGCGTCCAACCGAATTTTGCTAGTATAAAATAAATTAAAAATTCATGCATCGATAGAAATTCCACCATCGATTTCTAGTATCCCACCCACTCAGTATCCCAAATCAGCATAAATGATGCTGATATAAAAAATGATGCTGATTTCACCGTGAGAATAAAGCTCGCGCGAAGGATTTATCCCGTGAACGAATAATCGTCGAGAGGCGGCGAGCAACACGCGATAGTGAAAGGAGGAATTACCCCCTGACTTATTATCCTCTTTCACCGGAACGAATTCGCATGCGGCGCGTATTTTCGCGCGACGTCCCCGCGAGACAATTTTTCGCGGTGGCGGCTGGTCCCGCGTGCATAATGTTCGCGGAGGGCACGGTCGGAATTGTCCCCCGGGGCACCGCATATATATCTCGTTATACCGGCCGTCGGATATATCCCTCGAACGAGCGTCCAAAAGATCCACACTCTCTCTCTCTCTCTCTCTCTCTCTCTGGATCTCTACTCCTTTCTCCCTTTCCTCCGCGTAAAGCGCGGAACGCGTTTGCGAGCGGCTGCGGAACGCCGGCAATAAATTTATCCCAGCACGCAATAATATTTGTGCCGGGCGCGGGAATATACCGGTGCCGCCCACATCGACGCAAGAATATTTTCGCGCGCACAGATATGCGCGTGTATGCGTGCGGTGCACACACACACACACACTCTCTGACACGAGCGGCGCGCCGACGATGGAACGAACGCGCGCGATAACGATAACACCGCTTGGGTACCGCGTGTGTACTCGCCCTCGAAAGCGGCCGCGCAGCACGCGCGTGCATTGTGGCGTGCATCTCGTCGCTGCACGCAACAGAAGCGCGCGCGCGCGTGTGTGTGTGTGTATGTGTGGGGGGAGGGGGAGGGTGGGGGGGGGGAGTATATGTTTGTGTTATGCACGCGTGTGTACGTGCCAATAGCGGGAGTTGTTTGGGGGATGGCGATTTTTTTAAAAAACTATCGATATTCCCATTTATTTAAATGCGCTCGGGGCAGAATCGACGAATATCGTTGAAAGGTATCGGCACCAGGCCGATACCCATAGATATCGGTGGATGGCCATGAGACTTAATTACGAATAAAAAAAAAAAGGAAGAAAAAAGGGGAAAAAAAATGAAAATAATGTAGTTTATCTCGCGAGAGCGTTGGTACTATATATATAAAAATTGATAATCGCTAAAAATGTAGCGGATTATTTCCCACTGCGCGAAGATACGCTCGATTGGGTTTTCGCTC
The DNA here is from genome assembly GCF_001594115.1 of Trachymyrmex septentrionalis. Classification (NCBI taxonomy): domain Eukaryota; kingdom Metazoa; phylum Arthropoda; class Insecta; order Hymenoptera; family Formicidae; genus Trachymyrmex; species Trachymyrmex septentrionalis. The sequence goes on from NW_017305485.1 coordinate 4,031,590, forward strand.
TCTTTGGAAATTCGCGAAATTCGGAGTATGGTTGCTGACGCGAAGTTATTTCCGAGGATCATCTGCTTCCACGAGAGGCGGGTTGGATTATCGATTGGCGGAGGAGAGCCTTGAATTTTTTACACGGGAATGCGGAGGCGTGAGGCGGCACGGACGTGCGTTCGATTTAGGGATACTTAAATTTCATGGAGTACCGATGGCACTCGTTCGCGGATGTCTCAATAATTTTCAGCGGCTTCAGCGACTCGTCGGCGAACGATTTACCGATTTATGCCTCGTGATGATTAGGTATCGCGGATATTTTCTAATCATGAACGCGATACTTTATTCCTTGGTTGGAAATTTCATGCATTTTTTAAGTAGAGTTGTGTTAACTCTGTTATGTTAACTCTGAAGTAAAACTTAGTCATCAAGTTGTGATTGCTTTGCATGCAGTTACCGCATGGAGAGAACAATTTTGTTGAAGTATCTAAAATTTTAGCTAGATATTAAGATGCAGATCGGAATGACAGTTTGAATATCCTACATAATTATTTTGATATAGTCCAAGAAAATTATTTTTAGATTTGTACCTGAATTTCTAGATAATCCAATAGAATCGTTTTTTTCGTAAATATTGGGTCAAGAAAAAAGTTCCTTTACAAGTTGATAAAAAGATCTTCCCCTATCAATATCTTCGTTAAAAATAATCAAATTTTAAATTAAAAAAAAGGGGTTTTAAAGCTAGAAATCTCTATTTTTGAATGGTTATTGGATTTTTTAATTTATGTGAGTTTTGTAATTTTTTCATATAGAAAAGTACGAGCTGAAAAAAATGAAAAATTTTCTTTTCACTTTGTCGGTCTGTAACGTGTCCAAAACAAACAAAAATTTGAGCAAATTTTCGACTATCTATCGTGAAAGCTTGAAGCTGTCCTTACAAAATCATTTTTTCAAATGTTCCTACGATTTTTTGTTCCTGAATTACTCGCGAAGCTTAAGTAAAAAGGAACATTTTAATTATATTGCTCGTAGCTCCGTTACGAATCGTCGTATCGCAAATTAAAAATACAGATTCTTAAAGCTGAAACGTTGCTCTGTCAAGTGATGTAATTACCAATTTTGTAAAAGTAAAATATATCTGTTTCTAAGAGTCTTTTTACCAACTTGTAAAAGGACTTTTTCCCTAACCCAATATTTAGCCTTATATTTCGCATATCTTCGACAGGATCACAGACACGTAAGTTTAGGTATATCCAACAATAATCCAGTTTAAATATGATAAAATCATTTATTATTACCATTGTCAATTTGGCTGTACAATGATTTGTCCTAAGTCTTATTATAGAAAGTCTATTATCAGGTATCGATGGATTTACGTGAGACAAGTAAACGAATGTTCGCGCTTCCGGCGCGTCGCCATTTTCGTTCGGAGTTTCAGTAGGACGACCGCGAGCTAAACTGGGAACAATACAGCCGGTGGTAAATTGGCCGAATGGACGGATGTACTTGGAAGCGAACGCGAGCACGAGACGCGCGCGCGTTATCGCGCATTAATCGGACGCGAGAGAGAGAGAGAGAGAGAGAGAGAGAGAGAGAGAGAGAGAGCGAGCTCTCTCTGGTCAGGAATCACACGACCAGCTCGGAGGAAAAGCTCGTAAATAATGTAATGCCGCGCGACAAGCCGCCGGGAGGCTCTTTACGAAAAAGTGTCTCGTAATGCCGTGGTAAAATTTTGATCGCGTTGCGGAGAAGGATTTGCATCTGTAATAGCACTTTCGTTTCCGACGCCCGGTAGATTTTTTACGAACGGCAGCTAGCTCGGTTATGTAATCATAACGCAATAGCGCTCGTACTTCTCGTAGACCTTTAATAATTCTCGATTGTGGAAAAGGATTTTACCCAACTTCTTCCTATACCACGCTACGCCTTACATATCGCGCGTTTATTCGTCGATTCGCCACCGACCAGACTTAACCCTAGAAAGCCGGACTTATTTTTGGTTACCTTCCCTAACCAGGGTACGTGAGACCCTGCAACTTTGTTGTCACGCTATATCTCTGGACCGAATATGTATTTTTTAGCTGAAAACGTGTGAAATTTATACCTCGAAGTTAGACAAAGACAGAGAAATACGAATCAAATAAATAATATTTTTATCTTCAATTAATTACAATGCTTCAAAGAAATTTTATTGGGAAAATTCGCAAAAAATTACCACTTTGGAAAAAAATTCTAAAATGTTTTAATTTTTTAATCCGGGCTTTTTCAAATTATATTATAGAAAAGTTAAAGCGATACAACAAAATCTAATAGGGTACGTTGTATCCATATTCGGCTTCCTCGGTTTAAGGGTTAATCGTATATGAATTTCTGAGCGTTCGAGAGGATGGAGAAAGGGAGGCAGGGGGAGAGAGAGAGAGAGAGAGAGAGAGAGAGAGAGAGAGACGATCGCAGCGAGATCGAAACGCAGTAAATTTGGCAGATGGCCAAAGGAAACACCCGATCCTACCCTGACGGCCGTATTTTCATCTTTTCGAAGTGGCGCGCGCGAAAATGGCACGTTTTCTTCTTCTTTTTTTTTTTTTAATGTTCCATTCGGAACTCTTCGCCATGGCGCATCGCAATTCGGATGAATGTTTAACGCGGAATCCGGATGTATAAGCGCGCGTGAACCTTATATTTAGGGTACTACTGCGCTTCAATTTTCTACTCCGTGAGGAAATATCGCGATACGAGCCGCCATTTTGCAAACGAAACTGGAATAGAAGAACGTTTCAGAAAACAACAATTCTTGCATTAATTATTATAAATATAACTGTTTGAGCAATATTAAGAATCTTTATTTTAGACCGCATATGTGAGAACACAATCAATACTAGAAATTTAAAATGCTTATTACGGTCGAAGCTGGATCTCCATTGCTTGCTAGAAAAGTCTCCAATATGATGCATATGCAAGTACATATGTAATATATATTAGTAATTGAAATTTGAATTATTTAGAACAATTTAAATTTCTAGTATTGATAACTGTTTAACTTTCCGGAGCTGACGCCAAAATATTGCAGTTACTGACACTTAGTCTGTGAAACTTATTTAACAGATTGATTGAAAGGCTTCAATTAATTTCAAGGAATCAAAATGGCAACTTATATAAAAAAGAATTAATAATAAGATAATTGTAACAAAGAAAGTTGAATTGTTTGGTATTTGCTATAATAATTGATACAACAATAAAAACTAATAATGTAATTATTAGATATCAAAGCAGCAACGGTAATCCGATCACTTTAGTTAAGTAATACTTTGTTATAACACTTTCATGTGCGTCAAAATGTTAATCAATCCTTTCTGTAATTAGTTTCACAGTAAACGTAGTAAATAATTAATTAAATTTGAGCCAAATTTAATACATTTTTTTTAGCTAAACTATTTAACTTCATTGTTTTAATTAAATTAACAACATATTATGCAGAAACAGTAGTAGCGACTTATGGAAATAATAAAAAATGACCCAAATAGAGTATAATTCGACATTGTGAATTTAACAAAATGTGCAAATTTATATACAATTTTTTAATCTTAATGTTACTTCGCAGAAAACTGAATTGTGCTTACTCTTCAGAATCTCCGCTATCCAAACAATCACATAGGACATTTAATACATTCACCATCAACTTCGGAGGGTTAATGTTTCAAGTAGCAATATATAACGTAATTAATCACATAATAAATAATCGCTCCCGATTATCATTTGCGGGAAAGAATAGCAGCTCATTCGCGCATTGATTACTCGGTCGACAGCCTGATATTCATGCAATTAATTCCTCAACGCGAGCTTGGCGCGCCGTTCATTCCTGACTCCATAACTCGTCGTCCATAAAATTCTAATACACACCCAGCACGGTGCGCGCGCGTTGAATTCAGGGTGAAAACTTGACTTTTAAGGAAGGCGTGCGGTCGGTCGGGTCGCAAGTTGTATACCGGGGTCTCGGGCTTTCCTGGAGTGCACCCATAAATATACGCGCATATGCGCGCACGTGAGGGGCTACCCGACCAGCTAACCGTCGCCTGCTTTCACCCTCCGCCCTCACACTCGCTCCCAACCCCCGCTGTCTTGCCCTTTGCTCCCGACCGCCCGCGTCCCAACCCCTCCTCGGCGGAGCCTGATGAGTCCTCTTGCTCGAATGCTGGTGGCGAAACGGCAATTAAGCTCGCGAGAACTACGGACCTCTTGTTTCGACTACCCTCTGGCTTTCCTCCCCGCGCACACACCTCTCACCCCCGCGCGCCGTTTCTCAGAGGAAACGAAACTGCCGGAAATGCCACCCCGGCACCTCCAACCACCTCCTCCTTTCAACTTAGAAAAGTTTCAGCGCGTTCAGATCTCCACTCGGTGCACACTGATTGGCCGCAATGCTGGTGCGCGGAGATGAAGGATTGATCTTCTCCTTTCGCTCGCGAAATTTGAACGCGTTGTAATTACGCCGTTATTAACGTGTATCGACATATATTACTCGTATTATTAATAAAGTAAAGCGTTACTGTAGTAAAGTCGTAGAAATCGTGATAATCGTGATAGAAAAAAAAAAGTATATTTTAACCTCAAAACCCGCATCAGAAAGAAAATTAGGTTGATGAAGGAAATGGGAAATTAAGATTTAAAAAATCTATTTTTTACGAAGCAAACTGTGTCACGTGTTTTCTAAATTCTATTGGACGACTCTTAATTTTAACGTACTGTGCTAAAGCGTAAATAAGATCGACCTGATTAATTGACAAGAGGATACGATTTTGCTGAAATGTTTAAAAATTTAGATACAGATTTCCGTTTAAAATTAAAACAAGCGTTTTGAATCATCGGATATACGTCCAATTGAGTTTACTATGACGATTATATCCTTTCACTATCCGTTCTTTATATTAAAACGAACGACTTTAATAATGTACAGCTACAAATCCAAATGAACTAGTCACTTTATCGTGTACAGAAAGAACGATTTTGCTGAAAATCTAAACTTTTGCCACACAGATACAGATCTGAAAATAATTTAAATAAAATGAAATTAATTAGATCGAAAACTAGGAAGTGTGTTGTGTTGCAAAAAAAAAAATACTTAACCGTTATACTAAAAATTCTTTGACTAACGATTTTGCTGGAATACAAATCTGAAAATTATTTTATCAAACTCAAAGTACTATACAGTTCCGGTCTCCAACAAAATTTCTCAGATCCGTGTCTAGCAAAATTTGAGGTTTCCCAGCAGCAAAATCACTCTTTCCGTGTATATCAGAAGTTTTCCGTCGTGGCTGTGGGTCACACAGGAAGCCGCCGACAAAGGGCGCGACATAGTGCAGGAGATCTCCATTAGCAGCTTCGATTAAGGGTAGAAGTAGGTGGAGGAGGTGAGCAGGAAGTAGAGCGGCAGGGAGGATAATTAGCTGTCCGTGCCGCTCGCTTTGCCGCGGCGTCGCGCTTCCGGGCGCAACGTTAAAGAGTAATAAGGCGAGGGTGTGCTCGCGCTTTGTGAAATGGAAGAAGTAGAACGGGGAAAAAGGCGAGAGGTAAGGAGAAGAGGCGCCCGGCGTGCAGGGAGCACGTCAAAGTTCTTCCGCGAAGCGCGGGGGCAAAGGAGGAGGGAAAAAAGAAGAGGGAAGCGCGGGAAGGACGAGAAGAGGACGAGGACTGAGGAGAAGAAAAAGAACGCGAGGTGTCGGGGGCGAGAGAGACGTGAGGAGGAAGGCTCGACGTCGTCGGAGACGACGAAGCCGAAGCGCCGGATAAGAGAGAGGTGATGAGGAGCATGGGAAGAGGGAGGAAGAGAAACACCAGGGAGGAGAAAGAGAAAGAGGGATGG
>NW_017305485.1:4037510-4049237 GCF_001594115.1 Trachymyrmex septentrionalis
CCCCCCGTCCTGCCCTCTACTCCCCTCGTCCTGGTCTTTGCCTCGCTTCGCCTCGTCCTCGTCTCGCCTCGCCTGTGCCTGCCAGCTCGCCACGAGACGGCAAACACGCCCGAGCTTAAGCTTCGTTCTCATGCCAACGCGGCTGCACGCCTCCGTCTTCTCGGTCGTCGTCTTTCTTTTTACCCTCGCTAACCTGAACCCCGGTCCTTCCCGCCGCACCGCGGCGTCATCTCTTGCCGCACTTCGGTCTCGTCTTTCGTTGCCACGTTCTCTCGCGAGAGAGAGAGAGAGAGAGAGAGAGAGAGAGAGAGAGAGAGAGCCATTCCGGTCTCCCGCTGCTCTCCTCGCCTCGTCCGAATGCGCGTGCAAACGCAGCGGCAAGGCGATTTGACGAGATCTCATCTCTTTATAACTCTCTCACCTTCAATGTCCGAATAATTAACTACTAATTGAAATTACTTTAATATATAATCGATACTATTGAAATATTTCAATATTTCTACTTTCTAGCAAAGTTTTTTTTTTTTTCTTCATCTCAATTCGTCGAAATTTCTCAGTCAAGTTTTCCGTTTTAGACATTAGTTTGTCTTCCAAAGTCACTCGGCATCCATAGCTATATAATGTAACTGTGGCGTTTGATACACCCTATATAGAGTCTCTCTGTTCCAATATCTCAATATGTAATATCCTTCACTGCGAGGCATGCGGTTGTACGCGTGCTCGGCAAAGGATATTATTAGGAATGATAAGTGCAGGGAAGATTCCCAGACCGGAAATAGATACGTGGATCCATATATGTACGCAAACGGGCTATCATGTTTTTTCGCGACGTCGGCGAGATGAGACGCGCGTGCGAGATTAATAATGAGAGCGTCGATAATAAGGCGACTGATCTCAGCATAATTACTTACACGCGTTCGAATCGATATTATGGATCTCGGCGTGTTGTAGAATTGTGCACTGAACCAAAACTGTACGTAAATACAATGAGATATTCATTGAATTAATGAAAATTGCTCCAATAAATTCCCATAATGATTTAGATTGTTAAACTATTACTAGAATTCATTGCAAGAATGCACGAATATGTAGTTATTTTAATAAATCTAATTATTGTATCGATGAATTAACTGGACATTAATTAATGATCATTTATTGGATCAAAACTGACCAAAATTTTTTTCAATGTGAATATTTCTTATATTCAACTAAGAAACAATTTAAAATATTTATTATAAATCCTTCTGCTAATTAATTTTTTTACATATCTAATATTTATTTTTCATTTTCTAACATATTCATCTTATCAACCCAAAAATTGGACTGTTTGGAACACATGAAATGTGTTAAATTTAACACAAATCGTTCGATTGTGTACAATATTTAATTCGTAGTAAAAAAAATATTTTGCATTTTTATCATATTTAACGTAATTATTTCTACTGATTTAGCTTTAAATAATTTTGTTGAATCAGTAAAACGAATATGTAGGAATCTCAAGTAAAATGAGCAATCAACTATGATGCTGCATAAAGTTTCGGCATTCTAGCAACCAGTTTGAGCGTCCTACGTATTCCGATAGTTTAATAAAATTCTTTTCACGCATATGTATCTAATAAAAAATCTTTACACACTTTAGTAAAACTATCCTTCCTGTGTATTTAAAATAAGAATGTATAACTTTACACATGCAGCTTGAAATGATTTAGTAAATTTAAAGAAAAGCCATATGTCGTCCAACATTTCAAGTTGAATATTTTCGAGTAATAAACTTTTTCGTCATTGTCGACAATACAAGAGTGAACGAATTTCAATTAAAATAATATTGAAATATGTTGGCAATCACATAAACTCGAACTAAATTTTTCCGCAGGACTCCAACGTATTTAAAATCATTCGTACATGTTCACACGAAATTAAAGCCGTGTGTACACGTGCGCATTATGAGAGGGATATAGATCGATCACTTTCCCGCAGGGAGAATCGGATATCCTCAAAGGGGGGAGCCCAGGGCGACCTCGCGATTATACAGTCCGCGTTCCGCGCGCGGCATCACCGTATCGTTATCAACAATTAACAATTGCGCGGTGATCGGGGTCGCGATCATGCATGTACGCACAATCGCGAGCCGCGGATTAATTAATGAGCAGGGCTTTTGACGTTGGACGCGCACACGTTGGGGATATTGGCGGCGACGTGGCAGCGGGGTTGATCCTGAGCTATCGCACACGCGATAGGTGGTCTGACCTGGACCGCCGCCGTGCGTCCCGGCGCCGAGCGTCGCGCCTCCCCCGTCCGCTTGGTCTGCCCGCGTAATCCGCTTCTGGCATCACGAGTTATGTGCCACACCGTCGACAGCCCTCGGCTTAAACCCGATGGCGCACACGCGGCGCACATCGAGAACGAGAGAGACAGAGAGAGAGAGAGAGAGAGAGAGAGATGCCGAAATATCGCTCGTGGTTTTACCGAAGCCCCGCGTCTGTAATAACTCTTTTCTCCTCGTCTCGAAAAGACCGCGGCCTGCGTCTTGTAATTACGGGATGGGTACGGTCGTAGTGCCGCAAATTGTATTCCGTTAGGAGGCACGGACTCTCCTCTCTCTCTCTCTCTCTCTCTCTCTCTCTCTCTCTCTGCAGACAGAACGTTTTTAAGTTCGTGCTTTTGAAGCTGGCATATATTTATATTCGAGGGAAACTTACGGGATGAAACTTACTTTGACGAAACGATCTCGTGACGAATATACGTGTCATGATCCTTTAATATTTTGGAGGTAAAGTGAGAGAGATATCACGTCGTTACAGCGGCAGGGCTTAAGGGTGAACTGACTGACCTCTTGTCCAAGATTACGCGTTCTCCCTCTGGCCACGCATATATCTACCGATTAGAATTGGGCGCAACTGCGCTCGAACCATCTTTGCCGAACAGCCCAGTGTCACGCTATCGCGAGAAGTGGCTGTTATGCCTTCCTCACACACGCACGCCGTGATATCGCCGAACGAAATGAGTGAGATTTGTAATCGCGAAGCTCGCTGGAAAATCACACGAAATGTTAAACGCTGAAATTGTGCCTTCAGTTAAGAAGGTCGATCAAAATTCCTAATGTCGAGACGATATAATTTTACAGGCATTATTTTTGTTCTTTTATGTGAAGCTGTGGCAAGAATGATTTGCCAGTTTTCAATAATAATAGAATCTTTTAGTCACAGTTAAATAACCACAATAGATGTACAAGCGGAGTACGTTGAACGAAAAAAATCTGATAATAGCTACTAAATGTATTTTGCTTTTAGCGTATTGGTGCATTAATTAATAAAGTGATTAGTAATAATTAGAAAAGTGAGATAATATTCAGAAGAGCAAAAATTAGCGTTTAGTTAGTCTCGATTATGTTAACATTTGATTAAAATTAGTTCATCAAATTTAACAACTACCATTCACATATTAAAAAGTAATTTGTATTTCTTTCGAAAATTAGTATTTGTTAAAATCGTGAATTTTTAACATACCCCAGCATCAATTTAATATAATGTGATTGTATTATTTGGATTATTTTGTATTCTGCTAAACTGATATTCAACATTTCTTAGTACATGATAATTTATGCAAATAAATTAAACAAATAACATAAAAATAATGTTTTAAAACATAAATTCTATAGATAAATAAATAAAATATATTAATTTTATAAGTGAATAATAGGTGTGTAATACTTATCTCGAATCTTAAAACATTTCTAAAAGATTCGTTTTTAGAAACTAATCAGTTTCTATTCTTAAAACTCACAACACATATAAGTATCGCAAACTGACAAACATGATACTGCGAATTATTTTCAAAAAATTCTTAAAGCTGTTTTACGTGGAGAAAAAAGATGCATATTCTGTAATAGAAGAAACGGCGTCCATTATAGATTGCTCGATAAAAAAAAAAGGCATCTCAAGATGTAATCAAGAGTCGTATCTCGGCGTTCTAGAAACAACTGGACGCGTAACCGCGGGAGCGTCGTATAATTATCTCGTTACGGACGGCGGCGTAAGAAGCAAGAACGAGCGTAAGAAAAGTGAGCGGCCTCGCGCGACACGCGGATAACGACGGGCTTGTATCGGGGCGATATATACGCGATATATACGTTTGCACGCGCGATTAACCGGTATCATCCCAATTGCGCTGAAAGCACCGACGCGACGCGGCGGTAAAGTATCCGTTGGTCGGCCGGCCCAGAAATGTACCAGCTACGTCGCACTATTATTATACCATCGCAACCGGATAACCGGCCACGCTCGCGATCGTTACCTGAAACTTGGGATTAACACCTGGATCGCTCGCGCGACGACGACCAGCAATCTTGCCGCGTCGACGCGTCGAATGTTGCGTGCGTTTTGATTAGAGCTGACGCCTATCGTTAAACGGTGGTCCCGATGCAATTACGCGATAAGCCACGTCTCTCAAGTAGCGAGTGAAAACGGTTATAAAGAGATGCCCAATTATAAGCGAGGTTCTCCGCGAGCGATTCTCTTTGCCAGTGATTCTCCTTTTCTTAACGCTTCGAAAGATGCATTCCGAGCGCAACTTGTAATTGTAAGTTTCGAAGGCAAAGAATAATTTAAAGCTTGCATGTGTCATGTACGATGTTAGAAATCCATCCGGGAATAGTGAAAGAGGTAATTGCATTCGTCATTTGATGCCAATTGTTCGAATGTGATTTGTTAATTCTTTCTCTGTTTCTCGGAACGATTTCTAGCATCATGAATATAAGACTTAAATGACTTCTCAGCTTTTTTTTTTTTTTTTTCAAGATTGGATTTCTATAATTTTGAACGCTGGTTAACTTAAGAAATTTAAAGATTCAAGGTAACATTTTTCGCAATAAATTTATCAACAGTTTCAACATACTAACATCTTTATAATATGATGCTTGATTGTAGCATCAAATTATTAAAATTGCTTGTCAATTTAATTCGCGGTTACTAAAGTAGTTTTAATTGCGTTTATAGTCCGGAAAAACAATTCAGTGCGCAGTTCGAAAAGATTACAATATATATGCAAGTACATATACAGTATAAATTAGTAATTCAAGATTGAATTATTTAAAGCGATGAAGATCCAGCTTCGATAAGCATAATAAGCATTTTAAATTTCTAGTATTAATTGTATCTCTCTCATATCTAAAATAAAGATTCTTAATATGTAAAGATTCTCTCTCTCTCTCTTTTTCTTTAGTTTAAAAGACAATGTTAATGAGCGAGGTATCTTTAAATAATAACGATTAAAAGATCATATTGATGTGAGTCTAAGTCATATATTTTTTCAACGTTTAGCTAAATAGCATTTTTTTTTTCTTCAAATTCAAAGTATCTAGTTTTCTTTCGTATATAACAGTATAAGAAGTGTTTTATTTTAATTTTTCTAACAAATATAAATTTTACAAAAAAGTTGTTTAAAATTTCTATTTTTTTATTGTAACATTTCTTTCTTATCAATAAAGATGCATTTGCTTACCGTTATATTTCTTAATACTATTTCAATCGAAAGTAATTTACAATATGTTTACTTTTGTGAAAGTTATGAGCGATCAAAGCTGGGTTGATACACCGTATTGAGTTGCTTCGTGAAACTGACATTAAAGGCGCACAAAAGAATGAAGTACTAAAACGTAAGAAGTAAGCGAATTGGCTAATCACGAGAGATACAGAGACCGTAAGGCAATCAAGTAAACGAGCGAATTCAAGATATCGATTTGCTTACTGCTTACGTTTTCCTGTTCAATTTTGCTTTTGCGTGTCGTAGCACCTTAAGTGTGACGTTTATAGAGAGTAAGAATTGCGTTTATCCGCAAAAATCGAATTTTCAAGACGATATTCAGAAGCAGGTGTTCGCTCGCTTAAATTTATCACGCAATCGTGATATCTGATATCGCAGGATGGGGCGCGATAGAGTTTCCAGATTACAAATCAAAGGTCCCTCTTAATTAATAAGCGGCGCTACGTCACGTCCTCGACTCCGGGCTCTCGTGTGTCGATAAAATACACGCGCGCGACACCACCACCGTTTCCATTTTATCGCGCGGCGCATAAATCTCTTTTTATCCGGGCGGGAGGTACGAACGCGTCGAAACGAACGAACGAACGAACGAACGAACGAACGGGCGAGCGAGCGAGCGGACGGACGGAAAATTTCGGTCGCGGAGTGTTCGTGGCATTATACGGACGAGCGAGCGCGCGTCCTCTCCTCCCGCTCTCCCTGGTCGAAAATTTCGAGAGCGCGCGCGGATCGAGGTCGCGACGTAGGTAGGTAGGTAGGTAGGTAGATAGGTAGGTAGGTAGAGAAAGAGGGAGGGGGGGGGGGGGGGCGGCGCGGGGTGTACGGTGGAGGAGGTGGGTAGAGGTTGGAGAGGCGAATGGAGGGCTCTTGGATGCATTAATCATCTCCGTACTTCGTCCGTCGCCCGCTCGCGGACTCTCCCTCTTCTCTGACCCTTTTCGACCCTCCCGTCCCGTCCCCCGTCCTTTCGACCCTCTCTCGCTCCGTCACTCACGCCTCGTATCCCCCTCTCCCCCCCCCTCCGCGCCGAACCCTTTCTCACTTTATCTCCCGCCCGCTTCTCGGATCGCCTCTACAGGGTGCCCGAGACGAAATACGCGTGGTGAAAGCAAGCTCGGATCGCAATCGTGTGTATGATACGATAAATGGTCGAGAGGACGAAAATCTACGCACGAAAATCACTTAAAAATATTTTCCGCGTATATTGTTTTTTTATTCGTCGCTATATGAAAAGTGATACTAATTGAACACCACTCGTTTAAAATATTAAAAAAAAAAAAAACAAAAAAAAAACAAAAATTTGATGTAGCCAAACGACATTTTATTTGTCTGTTTTTCGTATTGAAGATTTGTTATGTATTTACATTCTTAATCAAATAATATTATATAACGTATGCAGCATATTTTATCCGAAAAACATCGTCGGAAATGTCCTCGGAATGTCTTCTGGATATTCTTAAGATATCCCTTGGTGTTGCGTGAGAAGGTAATATGTCTTTAGGACATTAAAACGTTTTCTGGACGTTCTTTGGAGACTTGTGCTGGATACAGGAAGGAAAAGTAAAAATTGCACACATTCTAAGATATATCGATGTGGATTTAACATCTTGCGGTACCTATGTGAGTCCCACTGTATTGATGTTTGTATTAATATGGATTTTAACACCATAGGTTTTAAATTCACAACCGTGATGATGTTGATATAAAAACACTAAGAGTTCTAAATCCACACTCATTGTTAAACTCGCAATATCAAATCGTACTCAATTGGAGTTAATTTCAATCATTTTTCTAAATGCGTACGTTAATACGGACAATATTTTCTTTAAAACGACTCACAGAAATGGATTAATTTACATTTTCACGTACGTAGAAGTTAAAAATAACAAAATGTTATTTAACTTAGGCGATTGGGTCACCATTGCTTCTCTCGCATCTAATAACGCTAATGTTAGGCGTTAATATTAACACAAACACACGATGAGAATTATACAGACCCCCACCGATACTTTTTAGAGTGCAGTAAAAAACAATTGTCACTTAACGAAAATAACGAATAATTAATTTAAGTATTTTTGTATGTGTGCCAAAATGAAAATTCTGCTTCGAGAAAACGATAAATAAAGTGACGGGAGAGAATGGTAGAGGTCAGATTTTTTCTTTTTTTTTTTTTTTTTTTTTCATGGGGAAAGACATTACAGCCATCAGCGTCGGCGAGAAAATGTTGGAAATATCTAGGACACCCGGTACGTATTCCCCGTAGAGATGGAACACGCGCTCTGGGAGCGACGGGCGAGATAAATAAGCGACTCGACGCGCGCCAGCGACGACGTTCCGCGAGTCTACGAGACGCGGATGCCTGCGCCGCGACGCTCCGAGGTCGTCGGGCGCCGCGACGAAAGACGGGGCGACGCGATCCTCTCGAGATGCGAGAGACGCGAGGCGCTTTCGACGCGTTAGACTTTCGTCTTCTCGTCGCTCGAGAGCGTACCCGCTTAAAAAGAGATCGATTCTAAACTTAGGAAAGTATTTTCAGCGGAGGAGAGGGAGAGAGAGAGAGAGAGAGAGAGAGAAGCCCGCGGCAACTTCTGCGACTCCGCGCTGTGAAATATGCATAAAAATAATGAATTCGAGTAAGCACCAGCGTGGCGCGAGATGAAAAATATCAAAATCGTTTAGACTGCTTGCTAGGGGATCCCTATCGCGAATCGCGGTGAATAAACATCACTGTTTCATGCACCGTGTTGCTCACACGCGTTAATATTATTATGACAATTAGAATGATATTGTAACAGGATTGTGATCATTACCGCGTTACACTGTCCTGTCGTCACTAATAGTTCAAAACGAGGTGTGTAATTAAGCGCGTTAATATTGCAGTGACGTCTAGAATTTCATGTAACTCTATCAAGATTTAAACGTCATCGTCTGCCTCGATGTATAAACAATGTGATATCGATCGCGCCGATCGTATAATTGAGAAAATGAATTACAATGCACGCATACAGAGTGTTTGAAAAAAAATCATTCAGCATTTATATATTGCAGATAGATACACACCGTACCCTGACACGAGTAAAAAAAGTCTTAGCGAACATAATTCAGTAGCTCAACCGTTTCTGAGATAAACAACTTTGTATGTTGGTTTCGTAATTCACTTATTCTCCATGACTCTTCTATGCGTTGTGAGAAAAGAGAGAAATAGAAAAATTCTAATTCCTAACATCTCTTAGACATATCTCGAATCTATGTACTTCCATGAAAAATTAGAGTAAATTTTTCGCAATAAAATTATTATTCACATTCAAGATTCTCATTAATATTCTAATTATTAATATTCTTATAAAGGTGCTTATTTGCATCATAAATTATTAAATTGCTTGCCAATTTAATAAGTGATATTACTATTCCGGTTCTGCTCACGATTACGTTTTAAGACCGGAAAAGGATTTTGGCGCGCAGATTGCAGAATCTGATACGTACATAAATTCACACTTTAACATTTAAGCACTAAGATCCACTTTGTCCGAGATAGGTATAGAAATTCTCTTATTCATATAATTAGATTTGAACATTTCGACTTGCAACGCAGCGTTCTTCTTTACCTCAAATTGACATCTCTTAGACTTGCCTCTATATTTTTACCAAAAAATTAGACCCAAACTTTTATTTGCAACATCAATATTCGAAATTACTCTTTACCACTACTCAGATACTTTTCCTTACTTCACTCTTCTACCAAAAACCAGATTAATATTTTTATTTGCAACACGTAGTATTTTCTCTTTATTTTACAGATTTTTTTCCTCACTGTGTAAATTCATGTCTTGATTTTTGCCGAATCACCGAGAGCTGAAAGTTTTCTTAGTTTCTTCGCCGCACCCGAGATGGGATCGCAACGCGCGAGATGCGCGTTCGTTTCAATTTAATTTACCGGGCAAGAGACCGGATCGGAGCGCGCGCGCGAGAACGATCGATCTCCGCGATCGGCGCGGACGAGAATAGAGTTCGCGGCCAGGAGGGAGGAGGGGGAGGGGGAGGATCTGCGGAGGTAATAGAGCCGTGGAACGAGCAGACACCTCGCAATTTGGTTAATGGCCTTCCACCGGCACCTTGGGGATACGGCCGACACGGCCGTCAGCGGTGCGCCGCCCAAGGAACACGGGTCTCTACCGCGTTGGAACCCTAACGAGAGGGGTGGCACGCGCTCGCTCGTTGCGATCGCGCCTCACGCACCCCTCCCCACCTCCCCATCCCTCGTCACCCCTTTCGCCCTTCGTCGCCACCGTCGTTTCCGATAGTTTGCCGAGCGGAAATTGCGTGCCGAATACGGCAAATATGATTGTTCCTCGCGACTACGTCACGAAGAGCGAAGCCCGAAGGTGAGAAAACGTAATGGCAACTCGTTACTTCTCTCTTCGTAAGACGAGAATAATTTAAGGTTTCTTCTCTAATAATAGAGAAGCTAAGAGCGCGAGGATTTTTTTCCCCCTCGCGTTATTTTTCTTCTTAAATTGTAACATTGGAACAGAGACAGGTGAGTATTTTAGAGATGAATATTTGGAAACGTCAGCAATCACGGACTCGTTGCGGTATTATAAAAAAAATATCACGATAACGGGGTACGGAAACAAAAGTTTATAGCGTAATCCCCGTAAACCGAATATACGAAATGTATCCATCGAATTGCCGCCGTAAACACAATTTTTGCGACACGGGGAAAATTCGGAAAAAGCGAGCTTTCATATATCGCTCTCGCGAGAGCGAGCTCTTCAAAACATGATCGAACAAACTGCGACTGCATATGAAAAGCGTTCTCTTCAAACGCTTCAAGCTCTTAAAGAATTTTGTTGAATCATTCTAACGACATATTTCGAAAATGAATAATTATATCGTTATGAGTAGCTGAAATGTACATTATACGTGTGCATTGCAAATTGCTACAATAATATTGTTAAAGAAATAATTACATTGCATTGTTTTTTTAATGGCTCGTAGCCCTTCTCGATACAACTTTTATTTATATTTGAACCGTTCTATGCTATATAAGTAAAGAGATCGTGTCATTTTTTAGCTTTTTGTAAAAAAAAGAACTACTTTAAAGATTCATTCTTTTATTCCGCTATAATTAGTTATTGTATCAAAATTGCATTTGAAAATTTTTATTCAAAATATTTAAACTTACGCTTTCTCGAACGTTTCATTCTTTCAGTTGTGTTGCTCTAACGATTGAGCAAAATGTATAAAGTGTTGAGCGAAACATTATAATACGATAGAAAAAAGGAGGTGATTTTCTAAGAAAAAGGAATCAAAATCGTAAGAGACGACTTTTTACTCGACATGGTTTTTTTTTACATTCGTATGAAGAATATTATCTAAATTATCCTATGAATTATCTGAAAGAGAGAATGCATCGTACATACTCAAGATCACTTTTATTTGTTCAATATAAGAGTATTGTATCTTTATATATATTTTGTATTGCCATTTTTCTAGACCAGAGTAGTTTTATTAAATAATCCGTACATATAAGAGTAGGTACTTGTCGAAAATGTCTTCATTACAGAACATCAAGCATTATTATTAAACCTTTAAACGCCTCTTCAATATGACACATTCGCTTTTTCCTAATATTCTTCTAATGCTTTTTCTATCGTTCATAAATTTCTTATTAATTTTTTCTTTCTTATTATTTCTTATAAAGCTAGCCTGAGAAATAATTATTCATTCGACTACATTAATTCAGTCCATCCTTATTTCTCTTGAAGAAGAATGTTGTATGCGCCTCTAACACAAGTGTTATATTAACATAAAAAGAACCTTATTATATTAGATTAAAATGTATTCTCTAACGAAAGAAATGAAGACAACTAAATTAACTTGGTCGAATAAACAATTCTTTTCCACAGTATATTAATACATACATTTGCTCGTGGTACCGTTGTATTCCTTACATCTCTAATGTTTATTGAAAGGAAACTTTTACAATATACAATACATTCATATTTGTGAAAGTTATAAGTAATCGAGTTCGCACACCAGCGTGTTGTTACCATAGGTAACATCAGGCGCTAAAGGGTTAAACATGAAAATCCCAAAGGAGTCGGTCTCGCTTCCGTTAGATAAGCGAAATATCGTATCGATACCCCCCCCCCCCCAACACCGTCTTTTCGCCCGGCCCCGCGG
>NW_017305485.1:4049337-4052770 GCF_001594115.1 Trachymyrmex septentrionalis
CGGTCGCTCACGTGAACGCGACCGCACGCGAGCGGCAATTATCCGGCAGCCGCCCGCACCGCGTGGTCGACAGCAATGTGGTGGAGAGGGCGCGGGAGAGAGAGAGAGAGAGAGAGAGAGAGAGAGGTAGAGGCAGAGTTGCTATGAGCCCGGCGGATCCCACGGGCGCGATTGCGGACCCGGGGCTAGCAGGGCGCTGTCGCCACCAGCCGACGCCCTTTTTGCTGGCACATTCGAGTTGGCGCCGGTCTCATAATTTCGGCGACCGACGGTGACCATCGGAATTCTTTGCCGCCTATTAATCCCTATTAATCCGCCAGAAATACAGCTCGACGCGGAGACGTAAGAAAAAAAAATGCTATCGGCATAAGTTATTTTAGAGATCCTGTTATCATTGCGTCGGTTTTCGGTCCAAATTGAAGATATTCGATTTAGAATAGAAAATTCAAGATAAAAATTCAATTTTTTATTAATGGGCTTTCTGAAATGATCGATTCGTTTGTTTATTCCTAGAGAGGAATAATTCCGCGGTGACGTCTGATAACGCAGAATAGACTAAAGAGAGGAAAAAAAAACAGGCCTGAAATAATCATTAAAAATATCGCAGCATTGAGTCACACTAACCCCAATTCATCTCTCGTCACGAACGACAGTTTGCGTTCTGCGACGCGATATCACGGCGTGACTTTGTTCGATTTCTGCGATCGATCGACCATCAGTCGACCGAGAAACCTACCGAAGTAAGACTTACACACATCGTAACGGCTGGATACATAATGATTGCATTCAGGATGTTCTGTCGCACTGCAAATGGCAAATTCTTGAATTACCATGCATCTTAATTGATTTTTCTCTAAGAATAAATGAATCGATCATTTCAGGAAATCCATTAACAAAAAATTAAAAATTTCGTCTTAGTCTTTTGAATTTTTTATTCTAAATCTTCTAATATCTCATTTTGAGACAAAAATTCGAATACTAAAATGTCAAGCTCTTAGGTATTAACGTTTAAATATTAACAAAACGTTATTTGTTCTTTGAATTTATCTCTTTGTTTTATTTATTTATTTATTTAATTTACTGTGTGTGCTGATAACATTAATTTAGTCTTAACATTTTGGTATTAGAATCTTCGTCTCAAAATTACATCAGGAATCTGTCAGTAACAGGTGCGGTAAGTCTGGGGCTCACTTTCTTACTCATATACAGGGTGTACTTTAACAAGCACCTACTGATCATATATAGCGCTATTCCTGATTAAAAACTGAGTCGAAAATTTCTGTACTATTTTGCAATTTTCACAACTTTTTTTAGTTACCTAATGAGCAGAATGTATAAAGTCGACACATAACACACAACTTTAAGATATCTTTAAAAGTTGTTTGAGAAACATTTTTAAGATATTTTATTTTTAAGATAAAGAACACTGAAAGGTATTTTAAAGTTGTCTCACGAGTCGATTTTGTTTGCTTATTTGGCAATCTTTAGAAATTAATATCTTGTTAATTATTATGAAAATTGCACAATGACACAGAACTTTTCGATTCAGTTTTTTATCAGGAATAACGCTACATAATTAGTGGGCGCTTTTCAAAAAAATATATACCCTGTGTATAAAGCTAAAAACCACTTAAAATTAGCAAATTATATCATCTAAAGTCTCGCGCATTCAGAATAGTAACGCAAAATTCATTTTAATGTTTATAATTCGAAAATCACTATAGCCTCGACATTTTGGTATTAGAATTCTCGTCTGAAAATTATCTCAGAAATCTACTCTTAAGCGTTATCAAGATCTTTACCGGACACCCTGTATACGTGTATGTAGGTATATCGTACAGGCATACGCCGTCATTATTTCGCGATCGATGACCGACTATACAGCGCGTATACCCGATGCGTAATACGTGCACGGTCCGTTGTGTAGAGCCGATACTACGGGCGGGATCGAATTGCGGCGTGCCTCTAAATAAGGCCGCGCGATTTATTCACGCGTCCCGCCGTGAATCGCCGGTCACTTTGATCCGTCTAGCGCGAAATCAACCTTTTTTCGCAGCTTCTCTCTCTCTCTCTCTCTCTCTCTCTCTCTCTCTCTCTGCCCCGACCTGGGCTCGGTCCGTGCCCTTACCAACCGCAAGATCGGCATCCGCTCCAACTCGTTGCGCAGCTCGAGTGGCCGATTTATGCGTCGTCACGCACGTCCATCCTCGGGGACTCGCCCTCGCTCGCGCACGAGAGAGTGGAAACCACCCTTGCGTTCTATTCTGCCTCGGTAGGGGTGGCATGTATGATTTAGAACAGAATAGGGTGAAAGGACGATTTATGACGCTACAGAATCCTCGTATTCTCTCTCTCTCTCTCTCTCTCTCTCTCTCGATGATTATTTGTAGATCAATGACGTTTTATACATACGTTTAACGCTCTTTCTCTTTATTTTTCTCGTATATATTTATGTACTAATTCTTTCATTTTTACTCTCTAAATCTGAATAGTCACTAATTAGCCAACAGCACAGTTGGCATTGGATAATCAATGAAGTTCGAAAAAAGGAAGAATGTTTAAGCATTGTATAATTCAAATACTGATATTTGAACGATAATCTTCTAATACTATATTCATTGAATTTACGCACTAAAACAAGATTAGTTGGATTACATAATAAAGATTAAATAGGTTAGGGATCTCACATTTCATTCGCTAATTACCAGTGTCATACTTGGCACTGATATCAATAATTATCCACTGAGAGATTCAGATTTAGATAGTACAATATTAATATATATAACTTGGTGCTCTGGTTGTTCCATCTTCAAATAAAAACTATGTGATAATTCACTTATCGAGTAAACAAAAGATTCAAAGAGAATAAGACGGTAAGTTGCAATTTACCGAAAGGTGAAACAATTCAGCCTTAGAAAAAATGTTAAATATAACTTTATCAAATTAAGTATATATACTTTTCATTTCATTGAGATTATCAAATTAACGCGAGATCTGACATCTTCTTTATCTAGCTGTCAGTCGTCTGTCAAATATGTATTAGTACTCATTAGCATATAATTATATCTCGATTAGAGATGCCGCTACTCCTCTATCCCGTTTCGCGACCCCATCCCTACGGCGCACTTCGATCCCCTGCGGAGGGGTGGCTTCCCGCGCGAGGCAGGAGGGTGCGTCAACTGTTGCACGATCGCTCAAACTTTTCAGTCACAACAGGAAAGCCCGCGGCGGTGCCGACGGATCGCCACTTGCCGCGCGAAGGATGGGCTCACCGTGCTTCCCCTATATTCCCCCTCGTTGCCACAAATAGGGAGGTTTGACAAACGAGGCGGATAAAACCGTTCACGCGTCGTCTAGAAACACCGCGTGGTGGTATTAATAAGCAGCTCTCTCTCTCTCTCTCTCTCTCTCCGCGCGGGAAATAATTTTTCTT
>NW_017305485.1:4052870-4057332 GCF_001594115.1 Trachymyrmex septentrionalis
ATATTAATAAGCAGCTCTCTCTCTCTCTCTCTCCGCGCGGGAAATAATTTTTCTTGCGACACTTTATACCCGCATGAATTTGCGTCTCGCCTCGACGACGAAACGTTCGCCATTAGTTTCAGATTACGAAGCTAAAGAGGGAAAAAAAAAACTATGTTAATAATAATATCGCTCTTCTACTTCAAAGTGACGCTGCTGAAAAAAAATCGTGATTTTTTCGAGTTATTATCACGAATGAGCTAGATAAACGTTACCCTATTAATCATCGAAAGCGAACCAACTTAACTTTACAAAAAAAAAAAAAAAAAAATAGTTAAAACGTTACAACTCGAAAAGGGTGGTTTTTTTTAAGTATTACGACAATTGACAATTGATCATATTAAGAATATAATAAAAATCCATTCTTACTATGACGAATGTTAATTTTCTTTCTTTCCTAAAAAATTCTTTTCGCCGATATTGTTTAATTAGTCAATAATTCTCGGCCAAGTTGAAAATTAGGTTTTTCCCTTTTTCTGGGAAATTTAATTTTTCAAGTTGTATCATTTTTGAAGTAAAGGAGCGATGTCTGTATTTTGTAATTGGCGAAACGGTAATCAATTACAGTCAATCTTCCGAGTCGAGTTTCCGTGACAAAATGTCGAGAAACGCCATTAGATTTTTTTTATGTTATAACTCAAAGTAAAATATCTCTCACAAATTAAGCGCTGCAATTTTTTTTGGCAAAGCTATTGTCGAGTCAATCGCTAATTTTTCGGAGCTATCCCGCAATAATATAAATGGATGAGGATTATCACGAGTTCCTGACAAATTAATAGCCATCGATTAATTCTCACTCAATGCGCTGTCCTTCGGCGTTAGGGTGCGCGGAGTGATGGAAGGGAAGAAAAGAGAGAATGGAGATGTAAAAAAAAATCTCTGCAGATTTAATTAACATCATACGTGTCTCTCCCTTTTCATCCTTCAACCCTCTGACGTGAGATATATGATCGTACTGGAATTTATCTGGGCTCCTTTGTTAAAATGCGTTCGCAAATTGAGGAAACCACGAATAAATTTGTAATAGCAAAACAGGTAAAGAAAGTTAAAATCAATCCTATTTATCAATCCTATAATTCGGAATTCATTAACTCTTTATTATTCGCGTGGGGGATGCTCAGGCTTAAATTCGCTAAATATACAAATGCTATTTATATACGTACACGTTATTATTTTTACCACAAATTCTTCACAATTTAAAAGGAAATTTTGCATTTATTTATTTCTAAAGGATATATAATATTATTAGCCTTTAAAATAAATTAAATAAATTATATTTGTGGTTTTTTAAAAATTAATACAATGTAATGTATAAAATAAGTAAAATGCCTATGTGAGTCTCCGCGGCTGTTGCAAATTATAATACATATTATAATTATTTATATATATATATTTTTTTTTTTTTCATAAATCGATAATATACAGTTCGCAAACAATTGGAGTGTATTTACCAAATAAAGTTAACTGAAATTATACGAATCAAGGTCTGTTTTCTGTAGGCTGACCGTGTACATTCTTGGAACTTAAAATGAAATAAATAGATGTACGTGTGTTTGGTATTAGGCGAGGGTGAGAAAGAAAGTTCCAGTGCAGGAATAAAAGACAGACTTGATTTAATTGTAAATATCGTCATAGAGAACAATAAAAATTGAGATATAATATTGAGATATCACAAACACCCCCACACAAAGTTAGTTAAAAAAAAAAATCACGCGAATAATGTAAGATTAGAAAATCTTGTACGATCGATTGGTACTGCCGGATCATACAGGAAAGCATTGAATTCCTTTCGTAACAACGACGAAAATCTTTTTTTTTTTCCCCCATGCATCACGTCGATCATGCGCGTCTCGGAAGACATCCCGTAATATTTCACCTCGTAATATTTCACAGCGGCTACGATCGGAACGCTAACGCACGAATTTTAGCTGCTTTTTGTTACGGACAGCAATCTCGTAACGTCGGAGTCGCACGAGGAGTCGGACGGACGGGAGAGATTCGTCAAAATTTCAGCGTAGCGGGGCCAGATAACAGCGGGGCCGACAAGCAAAATAAAAGACGCCCGGATATCCGACGCCGACGCGAGAGCACGAGAACGCGGATCCAATAGCGTTGCAATTTCATCCATCCTCCATTCCGAGAGGAAATCCTTCGGGCGAAACAAAAGCGAGCAACGCGACCGACGAGCGAGAATTCGGTCGGGAATTCGTCGGCGCGCGAACACGAGCGCGAGCACGAGCGACATAATTCGACGAGATTTTTGTCACCCGCTTCCTCGAAATTCAAATCCTCGCCGACGAGGAAAACGATCGGGGACGCGATAATCCGCGAATGCGCGACGTGAAAAATCTCGCGCGGTTTGCATTTTTAACACCCGGCGAGTCGGCAGAGGCAGAGGGAATATCGGAATAGGCGCGACGATTCGTTCGTTGGCTATTTCAACGTTCGTGACAGTCGGTATATCGCAAAATTTCCGACATATATATCATATTTCTTAAATAACGTTTCACGTTGTACAAGTGAACTTTCAGCCAGCGGAACTTCTTCCTTCCCATAAATAGCGACGACGATCTCGAGATAGGTATATCTTCGCTTAATCTCCCGGTAAAAAAAAAGAAAAAAGAAAAAAAAGGAAAAAAAAAAAGAAATAATCGAGCTAAATCCCTTTGCCACCGAATTCTTTGTGCCCTCGCTTGACCTCTCTCCTGGCGCGCACATTTCACCGGCACACGTTACACCCTGCCGCGTCGCATCCTTTCATCCCCCGTTGAAATCCTTCCGGGGGTGGGAGAGGGCGGGCCCGCGGGCGATTAACTCGCGAAACTCGAGCGCCGGAAAAATCCGACGGGAGAGAGGCGGTGGCAGGCGGTGGCAAAAATTTCATCGGGAAATTTAACCACCAACTTTCCCAGCGTGGCGTGGCACAGCTCGGCCCAGCTCGGTTCAGCTCGGCTCAGCTCGGTATGGGTTCGACGCGGGAAAAACGTCGCGATCCTCCCGGTGGATTTATCCCGAATCGAGCGCAAAGGACAAAGATAAAATCCGCGGGATCTCTCTCCGGGGAGACGGAGGCAGAGGACGGGGATCACCGTGTGCTGGATAGGGGTAGGTAGGTAGGGGGAGGGAGGGGACCGGGGGCTGCTGACGAGATCGTGGACGGCGGATTGCGGATCCCGAAAGGCCGGTCGGGATAGAGAACGAGGTGTGGGAGGGAAAACGGGGAATGAGGAAGAGAATACGGGGGTTGTGGAAGCGACGACGGCGACCTCCGGAAGGTGTGGGTGGCGTGTGGCGATTATGGCTGGCCCTAGCCTAGGAACAGCTATCTTCCATCTAGAGTCTAGACTCGAGAGAGTACAGCCAACATTGCTGAAACGTTAGCGACTCTCCCTCGCGCCTCGTCATTCGCCGGGGGCTACCGGGTGTCCTGACGTAGAATTTTTTGATCGTTTTGTGGAGGGAAGAATCGCGCTTACGTACGCGATCGGTAGAAAATTGCATAACCTTTCTGAGGGTTTTCCAAATTTCTAGTAATTGTAATTTCGAGGATTCGAACATTTTCCTTTTTTTGCAAGATCGGAAATTAAAAGTGTAGAAAAAATATAATCAGTAAGAACAATACGTTATCTGAAATGTCAATAATATTTCTTTCTGAAAAGCGCGGTTCCAAGAATTCGGAATTTCAAATTGCAAAAATCTATGAAAACCGACAAATAGATACCTAATGTATAAATAAGTAATACTATTAACAGACCAATTAGTCAAATAATTCCAATTCTTGTTTTTCTCAAATTTGGCTTAATCATTTCATTGTCACATCGAAATAATAAAAAGAAATATTAATGCAGCAGATTTAAATTGGTAGTAAATATTTTTGTAGATTATGTTATATTTAGATTGATCATGTTATATGTTTTCTAGTCAGCATTATAAATGCTGTAACTGTATTCCTAAAAATTGTTTATGAAAGATATCTTTCAGAAAGTTTCGAAAGCATTTTTAAGAGGTATATCCGGCGTTAAAGATTTTTTATTTAAAATATCTGAGACCAGACGTCTTTTCCGGACAACATCGCAGGTACGTCGCGACTTCGTAAGTATCGTGACGCTTTACGACCACCCGGTATGCAACAACCGGACCGCTACGCGAAATATATGGATGGCGAATAAAAGTAGATTGTGCCGCAGCCAGGCTTCAACGAACAGCGACATTTTTATAGCTCATATATGTATGCCTGCGTGTGATTCCCCGCGTCCCAAGTTCCGTATCAGTACCGCCACGAATTGTACCTAAAAGTTATGCCAGTGAAATCGATTAATCCAAGACATCTTCTACACTTCAGACATTCCGTCTTTATATACTTGAATACTTCAGAAAGAAGAATGGATTTGCGGTACAAGTAGTTGGATTATTAGTAATCAAA
>NW_017305485.1:4057432-4060926 GCF_001594115.1 Trachymyrmex septentrionalis
GGAAGAAGAATGGATTTGCGGTACAAGTATCGTTGGATTATTAAATAATCAAAGGCGACCGATCGCTGAATTGAATAAGGAACTCGAAACTTTTGAGAAACAGGAGATGGAAAATCAATGATAGATGTCATTTACATCCACAATATCACTTTCTTACAATTAGATCTTGGACTTATCGAATTTTGACCGCCGCTACGACTTATAGGAGAAAAAATCCTTTATAGTGTCCATTAAATAAATTTCATCGGTTCGACGCATTAGGATGGTCAACAAGTTTCGAGCAGGAAGGACCGAGAAGAACCGTAAGTGACGCGGGCTGGAAAAAGGATGTTAACTTCGTAAAGATTCCGTGCAAAGGAAAACTGATAAACTGATAAAAGGCGCGGTAATGTTCCGTAGTACTGGAACGGCCGCACATCGCGAACGTGTAAGGTCGAAGCTAATTAAATCGTGTTAAATGGAACAATAAGAAAATTAAAGAATCAGTCGGAAAGCTATTGAAGTGCATTACTGTTATTGCTACCATTGCATACATATATGTATGTGTGCGTTAAAGTTATTTAAACAAAATGAAATCGAATAGTTTATACAATCCTTTGGAAGGATCGATGAAATTCTAGATAAAGTGCAATTTAGAAATTTAAATAACAATTCTGTATATGCACACATCCGTAACTTGTATATATACAAGACAATTATATATACTAAACAAGAAAATTAAAACATCGGTGAGGGAGTACATAACTATTATCATTGTGTGTATATTTACATGATGTATGTGTATTTTTTTTAAATTTCATTTTAATGCACACAACGGTGTGATTATATAAATACAAGTATATGTACATACAAATCCTTGCGTGCGTTAAAATTATATTTAAATAAAATAAAATCTAATAGTTCAAAAGAAGAGAGAGAGTCGTGCATTTTGAAATGAACGAACGAATGAAATTCTAGACAAAGTATATAATTCATAAATTTCGAATAACAATTTTATATTACGCGTGTATAACCGTAACATATAAGTATACACGTAAGTATAACGCTTTACATATCTTATATTTTAATCGAGCTAAAAGTTCTGAAACTTCCGGCAGCTACGAATATAACATCTAATAGCATTGTACATAATCACATGTCATGGACGTACGATCGTGTATATATATATATATATGTTATATATATGGATGATGAATTCATTCCCTTCGTTCGTGCGGAATAGCCCGGATCAGTACTTATCGCGTCGAGAGCATGTGGAAGATACCGCGGGAACTCGCAATTACCCTAATTACACGAAACGAAGCGGTCGCAGCGTCGATGACGCGGCGTCTGCGCGAGTTTATCATGCGAGAGCAGAGGGGAGGGAAAGGGAGGAAGAGAGATGGTGATAGAGGGGGGAGGGAGGGAGGGAGGGGAGAGAGAGAGAGAGAGAGAGAGAGAGAGAGAGTTGGAGAGAGGATCGTCGAGAAAACGAGCAGCCGGATAGGCGCGCGACCGGAGGAAGGATCTTAATTTCATAAGGATCCGTTCCCGAAGGAGATCGATTTTCCTGACCCTCGGGTACGTTAATAACCTCGGGTTGCGAGCGCTCAGCCGCTTATCCCGCCTAAGGGGGTGGCGAGAGGGAGGACGGAACGCCGCGATCGCGATAAATAATTTCGTTGGTTATCGCACCGGGCCGGCTTCTGCAATTTTCATGCGCCGGATATACAGGGTGACCCGCCGATAAATATTTTTCCCGTCCTCCCGAACGGTTCTCGAGGTAAAAGCGAATTTTTTCGGGATAGAAGGCGAAAAAAATCGAGATAGAGAGGACGTTCGAGAGCAAATTTGATCCAATCGCAAAGGTACTTTGCGGTACTAACCCTCTGCTGGTCAAGTTGGATTTTCTAGTCGCAGTCAATATTTTGATTATGAATTTTGGTAGATAAATTTAAATCTATAAAAAGTAAGTAAGGTATAATTCGACTTCTCTCTCTCTCTCTCTCTCTCTCTCTCTCTCTCTCTCTCTCTCTAATACAAATTCATTATTAAATCTTTCACAAGTACACAAGAATTATTTCAAATTTTTATACAGTCTGGAATGACATAAAAATTTGCATTTAAGTTCAAAGATCTGTTTGTCGCGAAAGGTGCAAAGTTTCACATGGCTGACGGAGGGTTGCAGGTCTGGAAACTGGAAGTGCTATCAATAATTATCGAAGTTAATAGCCGTTCGTTAGCATCACTATTTCTACTTTATGCAAACTGGTTACGTCTTAAAAAAGTTGTTACATCTTAGAAATATATATCGATACGTGTCTAAAGTATTGCGATTTTTTCATCCGTTATTTTTTTCTCGCACAGCGCAAGACGCTCGTCAGCGCGGATTCGTACTTTCCGGGGAAAAGCTTCGTCGGCGCGGTCGCGCGAAGCGATGAAATATTCGACAAGCTGGGCATCGAGTTATACCGGTTAAATTCATCGCCGGTTATTTAACCTTTTTTTCCGCTGATGCGAGCCACGATCGATTTGAAGCCCGATTAAGGGGAACCGGGCGTTGCGCGCGATGCAATGACAGGAGAGGACGAGTGGAATTGCGTTAAAGTGATTACCCGCTCTCGCATTCCGCTTCGGACATTAATATTGTAATAAAAAATAAACGTCCGGTGCAAATGTATCGACTTATCCGAGTGTCCTGAATACCGACGTCGCGAGAAACGCCGAGAGTATGAGTCATTTCGAAGTTGATTTATGGAAGTTATTTAATTATAAAACGATCCGACGCGATATTTCTCATGCACGCACAGAATTTAACACGCTAAATGTCCCCCATGAACGCTCATACTCCTTTTGCAATGATTTAAATTTGATAATATAAGAGACTAAAGAGAGAGAGAGAGAGAGAGAGAGGGAGAGTTTTTTTTAATAAAATATAAAAACTTATAGCTCCAAGAATAAATTATATATAAATAAAATGAGCTCCACAGTCGTTGATGCGTAAATAATATATTTATTAAGGTGATAAGATATTATTCGCGAACGATTGGAATGTATTTGCCAAGTTAACTGTGCAAAACTCATATTTTTTAATAATAAATAAACTCATTTTTTTTCCCGTCCAACGGCGTTGCTAACGGCCGATCAAATTTCTTCCAACGAAATCCAACTCGCGATCTCATTAAGGAAATCTTAACTGTAACCTTTAAATATGTAGGTAGGTGAAAGCATTTCACGCATAGTTTCTTAAAAATCTTGTTATGGAAAAGGAAAATAAGTATTAACCAAAAGTCTTAAAGTTCATCCCCCCCCCCCCTCTATCTCTCTCTCTTTCGAATAAATATATTGTAATATAAATTTAATTTTATATGTAATACATGCTGTTAAAAAATATAACTATACAGATAAAATTTGTTTATGGCATTCTAAACCCTTGTACTTATCTACTCAAAGGTTAAAAGGAAGATACGCACCTCCAATAAATAAATAAATAAATATATATATATATATATAAA
>NW_017305485.1:4061026-4063479 GCF_001594115.1 Trachymyrmex septentrionalis
GCACGGAGTGCTTGTGCGCGCGCGAATGCCTGTGCGGTGTGTATTTGAATTCGGGGCACGTGTGTATCGTACATACATACACATACGCGCGCGCGCGCGCGTGTGTGTGTGTGTGTGTGTGTGTGTGTTGCTGCGTGTGTAGCGCACGACACGCGAAACGGATGATCGAGCACCACTGACGCCCGAGCCACACACGGGGGTTGGTTTGGTAGCTCGCGAATGGCTATGGCGTGCCGAGGGATGATTAATGCACGCCACCACCATCGCCCCACAGCACGCCGTCGCTCTCTGTACACTCGCGCCCCCGCCGCCACCCCCGTGGCATAGGTCGGGCGAGCGTCATCGTTGTTTTGCACGCACAGGTGCGGAAACATTCTCCGGAAGCGGCGCGCGACTCATTGTTCGATTCGAACTTCAAGGACCTCTTTCTCTATTTCTCTGTCTCTCTCTCTCACACACACACACACAGACATACACGTTGCACTCTCACATATCTACGTACTCTGCTTTTTAATTTTATTTCGATTTGATTTGATTTGATTTTTACTTTACTTTTTAATTTCTTTTAGTTTTTTTTTTCTTTATTACTGCAAGTAATCAACACTTTTAAGTCGTGTATTTCCGTGTCGATGTTATGATCTTGTCTCGGTGTCAATAATGTGTTTCGCATTTCGAGGGACTGAGTCTCCGGGCACAAAATAGCGAGTTTCTCTCTTTCTCTCTGTTTATCTTTGTTGTTCTTATCTCTTATAATTCTCTATTTCTCCGACTAGTATCTCGCATAGAAATCGGTATGCGATCTGTTAACGCGAATAATCGTCATCATAATTTTTCTAACGTAAATCACTTGAAATCACTATTATTAATAACACGATAAATTATTGTTTTTTTTTTATTTAATAATTAATATTTGAGAACACTACAGATATGGATTTGACTATAATTTTCTGAAAAAAAAAAAAAAAAAAAAAAGTAGAAAAATATCAAATAAATATTAAACGGAATAGGCGGATTGAAAAATGTACTTTACGTAAGTATTTTTTCAAAATAAAGATTGTAATTAATACGCTTATAACGTTATTTTTTTTATTGCGGGTTTTTGATAAAATTGCATATTAAAAGGTTTGTAAAAAGAATAGAAAAAAATGTGTTAAACAATATCCATACGAAACAATATTTTACGATAATTCACATTTTTTTTCGCCACTGAGATGTAAAAAATATCCCAGGTAATTTCCGGATTAATAGCAGGCATTTTTTCCCGCGCTTTTCTTAGCTTTTCTTACATTGTACGTATATGCATCTATTCAAGTGAATTTTTAACGATTTAATTGTTAATAAAACGCCGACAAAGGTACAATCGGTCATTTCTTTTCAACGCAGATTCAACAGAGCTCCATTCATCTTTCAGTTTATGAGTAATAAAGACAGAGACGTTAAATTACAGGATCAAGATTACGAACGTACTGCTTCGCTGACGTGAAATGGATTTTTCTACAGCGACAAGTTCCTATGACTTTTTAAATACATAATTCCAAATAATTATTGTGTAAGTGAAAGTTTAAACTCTGCATATCATCCGACATGTATAAAACATCTGAAGTCACTCTCGTAATGAGAATATTTAGGGAGAATATAAAGCATTATCCATGAATTGCGCTGCTAAGGAAATGATTAATTTGCTGACTCCAATCCCGGATACATATCTTCTTCATTTGCGCTTCACGGTGTGATTGGTGGCAAGTTCGAATTCGAGACGACATGGATATTAAACTTTCGCAGGATGACATTTTTCTCTACGATGGAAAAAAAAAACCCACGTGACACTAATGAATGCAAAGGTACCTCATTTAGGAAGTATCCGATAGTTTGACAGTGATATTCGATTTTGCATCGAGAAGCGCGTTGCTAATGTGTTCTTCGCAAAAAGCCACGCTTTCAGAACTACCTCGTGAAAATACGGTGTATAAATACATATATAAAATGCTTTCAATTAGACGGCCGGATGCGCGAAACCTCCAAAAGATCCGCGAGAATAAATGCCCCATATTTTTCTACACAACGCTTCCTTTTCTCTGAAAAATAAATAAGTCTGGTCCGCACTCATGCTCGTTTGCCTGGAGGAAAATCGTCCTTTTCCATTCCTCATTAATATCTTTCACGTATCTCGCGATTCTCGCCGATGTAAATTAATAAATATGTAATTATACAGACAAAGGCCTTTGAAATTAATGATAACTTTGAATTGAAATTATGTCTTGCATTTTACGAAGATATGTTGAAAGTAATTGAAGCTAATTATACGGGAACATTTATGTATAATATTTAATGTAGGTTTCAATTTTTCGATATTCGCTTCGATGGCTCGATTTTTAAAAGTCATTACGCTCATTATCTTATATATATATATATATATATATATATATATATATATATATATATATATCTCTCTC
>NW_017305485.1:4063579-4065142 GCF_001594115.1 Trachymyrmex septentrionalis
ATTCTCCTAAACTTAAAAGTCAATTTAATACGCGAACATTCTTAAATAGGAATTATGTTACATTTCAGAAGTTGTAGATGTTCTTTGTTATTTTTTATCAATGACAAATGTATCGCAAATAAACCAAAGACTTCCCATACACGGATATAAACTGAGGGGCGGAGCATCACGTATATGTTCCTGGAGATCCACAGAGATGCGAAATTACGCGCGACACCTTCGTTACCGCGCGAATTGCGCTATGAAACTGGCGCGTAATAAAATCACAATTGGCGACCGCGCATAGGGAAGCAGATATACGTATAATATTGCGAGAAGGATAGAGAGAGAGAGAGAGAGAGAGAGAGAGAGAGAGAGAGAGAGAAATCTGGGCGGCAGATTTACCGCGAAAATCCAGGTTTACCTCCACCCATCGAGCCCGGCAATAAAGAACCGAAAACTATCGTCCGGATATTGGTCCATATCCAAACAGAGGACCGGCTGTGCTGGTCTCGCCACCGGGGTAGCAAAGCGGTACCAACCATCATCGTCGCAATCGCCATCCCCTTCGCAAACGACGCGAGGACAACATGCGATCTCAAAGAAGCAAACACGGTCACGGAAAGTACTAGAGAAAATAGAAAAAAACGAAGAGAAGGAGGAAGAAGGAAAAAAAAATAGAAAAGAGAACGGAGACAAAGGGACATGAACGTAGCCAGTAGGGAAGAGGGAGGTGAGCTTCGCGTCGCTGGAGGGTTAAGCCTGATTTGCACGACGTTGATTTTCACCCCAGCGTGCATTCTCGACGGCGCATCTGAGATAGAGGGATGCAGAGGGAACGATCTTTCCTGCGAGGCAGGGATTTAACGTATATCGGGTTTATTCATGCGAGTATATACGGGGTGTCACGTATATTCGTTTCCTTTACTCGGGGAATTGTTGGTACGGTTTAAAGGATATCTTTAAATCAGAACTACTATAAAGTTCCACCCAAGTTGTGGTGCGAGTATTTTGTGATACTTCCACTTAATACCCGGACGAAAAAATCCAAAATTGAGACATAACCCGTCTCTGAGGTCTTTAAAAAAAAAAAAAGAAAAAAGTCTTCAAGACGACTTACGTCTCGTTTTTTGGACACGCGCGTGTCGTCTGGTCTACCTTACAATTCTAATCGATTCGATTAATTTTTCACAATGAAATCCGACTTTCATTTTTATCATTTGCAACGCGCAACGCGTTGTAGCGGTTGAGAAATCGAGTAAGGGCTAGAACGGTAACGGTAGATTTCCCAGCACTTGTCCCTACTCAACGTACAGCTACCACTATACCAGCCAGCGAATCAGCATGCCGGAAAGAAGTGTCGCGTAATCCGGGCTTTAGGTCGAGAGAGCGGTGTGCACACCGCGCGCATGTAGCGCCCACGCCACACGGTGCATTGTACACCCACACAGCGTGCGACGTGTGTCGCCTACGTGCAGCGGCGCGGTGGGTGTAGGTAACGGGGCTGAACCCCGTTGCGGAGTCGCGCGGCGGCGGCGGCGGCGCGGAGCAGGGAGGGGGGGGGGCCCAGGGTGGTGGTGAGCC
>NW_017305485.1:4065365-4066074 GCF_001594115.1 Trachymyrmex septentrionalis
CCGCCGCCGCCGCCGCCGCCGCCGCCGCCGCCACCGCACTCTCTCCCTGGATCTCCTCCTCCGTCCACCCCCTTTTCCACCCTCGTCGCCGCCACCGACGCCGCAGCCGCCCCCCCGTGTCGATGTCGTCCCACGCCGCACTGCAGCGCAGCTATCCGCGTCAAAGCTTCGCGTTCGGACGGATTCCCCGTGCGAAACGCTATATAGGTATGCGCGCGCCTATGTACACCTGCACCACCGCTCATTAGCGCGCGGACGCGATAGAATAATAATTTATTATGCCTGGACCGGTCCTCGGAGAACCGTCGGTTCCACCGGGAGCGATTAGCCGCGACTTCGCGTGACATACGATATAAATCGGACCAGATCACATTAGGCGTTTACGATATCGTAACGTTATAATGCTATTAGGCATTTATATTATTGCTGTAATTACTGATGACTTTAATGAACGTGCGAAACGAGCGTACGCGAACCATTTTGAAGAAACGAATTATTTCTTCAAAGTGAAATTTCTTTTCTCACCGAAGACGGCCAGCTTTCAAACTGTAAGCGATGAAAATAGGTAGTCCCTCGTAATTCTCTAGCTTAAAATGGATCCTGTAAGTTCTGTTTAAGGATCGATTAAAAAGACATTTGAAATCGGATAGATAGAGAGATACTGAGAAGAAAACTAAGAAAACCTAATTGAACTTTCGCTTTAAAAAAA
>NW_017305485.1:4066174-4071086 GCF_001594115.1 Trachymyrmex septentrionalis
ATAAAGACATTTGAAATCGGAGATAGAGAGATACTGAGAAGAAAAGTAAGAAGACCTAATTGAACTTTCGCTTTAAAAAAACCTGATTTTAGAAATTGAGCAAAGACTGAAGGATTGAGAATTAAATTGTCCGCGAAAAATTCATCGTGGACTCCGTGCGTTAATTACTGACTTTAGTAAGCAGTTAGAATAAACATGTGTGACTAATTTGAAAATGAATCAATCTATAAAAGTTTCTTTTCCCTTATCAAAGACGTTGAGGTATCGATAGCTTTCAAACGACAAGCGAATGAAAATAGTTCCTCGTAATTTTTCAACTTCAAATGGATCTTGCATTTATAATTTCACTTGAAAAATTGACTGTGTGAAACCAGCATTCATCGGTCGAATACCAAGAGGAGGTCCTAAAGATCTTTGAAATGAATCTGATTTCAGATACTAAGCGAAGAATTTAGTTTAGCATGAAATTGTCCGCGAAGAATCATGAGCTCTACGTCGTATTACATAAACGTTTGTAGGCTCGATGTATACCATTCGTTCGCCGCTTAAAAGTTTCTTCCGCGAGAATCTATGCTATCTCGACCTGTGGCGGTCCACTCGCATTCGGCGCAAAGCCGGAAGAAGTCATATCCCGTTCGACGCTGCCGTGAATCGCTCGAGAGTCTCATCGGAACCGTTGCACTCGCGATACTGCCAGCCGCCATCTAATCCAACTCTTCACCTTCTTCGCAGATAGTTACTCGCCTATACTCCCTCCCGTACTCGAGAACATTCTCGCGCAGAAAATGTTACAGCGAGAGAGTGGAAGACCGGAGGAAAAGTCGGAAGGGAAACATTCGCGCGATCACAGCCTTCCCCTTCCCCTCGCCCCTCTCGGTGGCGCGGCTTTTACGATCGTACGGCTCGTTTCACGGCGGTTTGATGGTGTCAGGATGAAGCGGTGGAGAACGCGAGGGCCGAGATAATGGCGTGAAAGAGAGAGCGAGGAGGTGGAGGGGGGGGGAGTATTAAGGAGACGAAGGGGGAGATCTCTGAGAAGAGAGAAAGGTAGAGGGAAAACGACGAATCGAGCGGGGGGAAAGCAACGGAGAGGAGGGCAACCGAGGCAAAATGGCGTGCAACACCCCATCCTACCCACCCGTAGGGAACGCGAAGCGAGAACGCCGTGCCCCGCATTTTATCGCGGCGGCTTCATCTTTATTTATCGCCGATACGACTTTACGGCATATATCCCTCTGTATTCCCCGCGGGATTCCGCGCTACGTGCGCCGGCAAAGGGAGAATGAGAGCGATGCGAGAAAGAGCGCTGGGGTGGTAGAGAGAGAGAGAGAGAGAGAGAGAGAGAGAGAGAGAGAGAGAGAGAGAGAGAGAGAGGGTGGAAAGCAACTGGGTTGGCGGAAAGGGAAGGGGGTGGACGGCGACGGTTGACTCTTTGGGAATGCCTCGAGCATTCCGGGATAATTGTCGAAGTTGGCCCCGCGGAGCGGTAAGAGGAAGAGGAGATTGATTTC
Organism: Trachymyrmex septentrionalis; assembly: GCF_001594115.1. Classification (NCBI taxonomy): domain Eukaryota; kingdom Metazoa; phylum Arthropoda; class Insecta; order Hymenoptera; family Formicidae; genus Trachymyrmex; species Trachymyrmex septentrionalis. Next base: position 4,067,686 of record NW_017305485.1, read on the forward strand.
TTCTCGGTGAAACGAGACCGAGTCGAACGACGTAAACGAGTGCGGTGTACTTTCATTAATCTAACGACATCGGGAGTGACCTCGTTATAATTCTGAGGACGAGATACGCCGGTTTATGCGTAAATTCACACGACGACGGCGGTATCATACAGTAGCTACAATAGCGAGGACATCTCATTGTCACCTCGCTTCATTAGAATAGCGAAAGCATTAACCTTCAACGCTAAAAGTACTAAGTAGTTGTTATTATTGACCGTTATTCATTTTTTACATTAATATTATATTTCTTATACGAAACAATACGATTGTAAAATTTTTTTACTTCTCATCAATTATGTCTTTTGTAATGATAAGATATTTGGTTTTTTACCACTTTCTTTAGTTTCATGCTAATTCATTCGATTTAGTGAGTTTCATTATTGACTGTTTCTATTTTTGAGATTAATATTATATTTCTTGTACAAAACAATACGATTGTAAAATTTTTTTACTTCTCATCAATTATGTCTTTTGTAATGATAAGATATTTGGTTTTTTACCACTTTCTTTAGTTTCATGCTAATTCATTCGATTTAGTGAGTTTCATTATCGACTGTTTCTACCTTCTACCTTAATATTATATTTCTTGTGATATTCTGAAATTTTTAATTTTTAAACAATTACACCCCTTACATTGACGAAATGTTTGGTTCTCCATTACTTTTTTATTTTCACATTTAATTTATTCGATCCTTTTTGAGTGAGAAACGTCGGTATATACTTGTGGTGTAAAAGTCAAGAATTTTAACGTTATTATATATTTATGAAAAAGGTCTCTCCGTGAAACCCGCAGAATCCAACTTATAGCGTAAAGTTTAATATATCGGTTCTCTCCGAGGCGAGCTGCTGCGGATGATTCATTACCGCGTAAACGCGCTTCGCATGATCGGGACGCTCGGATTTTCATCAGCGTAATCCGCACGGCAGCTCGTGTGCGTGCGCGGACGCGCGTGTATGCGTGCCGACCTGCTCGTTATCGGCGATCGTGCACGAGCAGTCTCCTTCGCCTTCGGCGATGAACGCGGCGGATAGAGAGAGAGAGAGAGAGAGAGAGAGAGAGAGAGAGAGAGAGCGGCAGGAGGGGAGAGGGAAAGAGCGAGAGGTAGATCCGACCGACAATACGGCGGGCACGCGAGGGCCATTAAAGGAGCAAGACCTCCCTCGCAATAAACGCCGCCCGTCACGCCCGCTGGAAACGCGGACGTGCACGCGTGCTCGCGATGTGCACGCACACAGAGGAAGGCGCCCGTAACGACGTGGTACAGAGCGCTGACGACGTGCGCGCGCGCGCGCGCACACACATCGCGTTTTCAACAGCAGCGCTGAATACTTGGCGTACAAGACTCGATTCATACCGCGCGGGAACGCTCGTCTGGCCGCGGCTATTACGATCCGCTCTGGTATTCCGCGATGCGTGAGCGAGCGGAACGTTTATTGGCTCCCCGGGGACCGAGTATATCCTGGCGAGAGATGCGGAATCGAACGCGAAATTTTCTTGAGATCGTAAACATAATATATGAAGGGAAAGGTAGGTTGCTCCGCATTAGAAAAGTAAAGAAGCGGGTTAACTTTTGTTTAGAAAGAACCGTTGGATGTTGGAGTGTTTGATCGACGATAAAATGGAAAATATAGAAAAAAATTAATGTTTATTATGTGTATGTGTATATAATAATATATGCGTACATATATAAAATTATATATTATATTTGTATATATAATTTATTTTTTTCATTTGTACATATTATATATATTGTGTGTACAGGGTGGCGGATGAAATGTTATACCACTTGTTTTATATATGACATTTATTTTTAACAAAATTGCTGTACAATTGGAATAGAGTTAATTACCAAAGTCTGAAAATTGCACAATAAAATTGCGTAACATTTCTTATATCATTTTGTTTATATTGGTATTTACTATCAAAATCTTGTATTTTCATCAGTTCATTGTGCAGAATATTTTAATATCTCTCATGTGGACACAAAATTAGGTAAAGAAAGGGAAATGTCAAGGAAATTCAGAGGATTTTGCAAAATTTTCCGGAAAATTAAAATTCTTGACTTCAAAGAAGATCAATATGCATATGTCACACTTTACGCAGTTATGGAACACTATCGACTCAACAAATAAATGCAAGTAATATCAGCAACATTAACAGTAATTTATATATGTTAAATTGCGTGGATCTCTCAACGAAATATTTGACGGGTTTCGAATCAGGACGCAAATCAGGTCTAACTAATGAAAACATTTCAAAATATTATTGAAAGTGAAAAGTTACAGAATATTAGGGTGAGGAAACTTTGTGACGAACCTTTTATAAAGAATTTAATATTGCATAAAGATAATGAAATTAAACTTAAAAGAATCTTATATGTGTCTCCTAAATTAGAACCAATATGATTTGAATCAATATGAGATTAAGTGACATTTGATATAGAATACTTGAATTAGAACATAGATATGTCAAAAAATAACTTAAGAAACACATTCTTGCGTCATTTTAACTTCAATAAATGAGGGCACCCACTATCTTCGCCATGCCTGCTTAGCTATGCTTAATTATTAGGTAAAAAACGAGGTGAATTTTCGAACGTTACGTTATATTTATTTTAACGTTAACCATATCAGCATGCTATTTCAAATATAATACGAGCAGAACGTAAAATTGGAATAATGACATTTAGATTAGCAATAACAGATTATGACGAATGGGATTCGTGTTTAAATATATTACAATTGACATTTCAAAGCCAAGCTTATACTCACATAGGCGTTATTAAAAGTGTTATAGAGGAGAAAACCATGTGATTAAAACAGGCCTGAGACAGCAGGTGATCAGAAAAAGAAGTGCCGAATAGCCACGTCACGTGCGAGAAAACGGGGCAAGAAAAATAGCGAGGATGAAGGCAAAAAGGATACCACAACGCGCGGATGGAGGGTGAGACGGATGGGGACGACGGAGAATAGGGGATGACGGGGCAGAGAGGGGGGGGAGGAAGGGAAGGGAAGTAGGAAAGGGATGTTGACGCACGTGACCCGAGCGGTCGCGTGCGAGCATCCATCTCTCGCCCTCGCTCTCGTCGTCGCCCATTTTTTTTTTCTCCGCTGCACTCTCATCCCTCCCGCAACCCCCTTCCGCCGCCCCAGGCACATCCTGCGATGTACACGCGTCCCGAAGACAAAGACGAGAGCGATGGCAAAAGGGTGGGTGGAAGAGCGGAATAATTTCGCTCCACCACCGGCGGAAGTGTGAAATTAAATTAATGCCGATATTGCGTCAAATAATACCAGTTTTTTTACGACATTATTTATTTATCGTTTCTTTACTTCAAAAGCGACACAACTCAGAAAAAAAA
>NW_017305485.1:4071186-4076150 GCF_001594115.1 Trachymyrmex septentrionalis
CAAGGCCGCACAAAAGGCGGCAATTATTTTTTTATTTGATACAAAATTATTGACTAGTCAAATAATATCGATAAAATGAATGTATTCTTATCGTGATCGAGTATCATTTTTGCCATTTTCGTCTCATAACTTTTAAAATGCCATACTTTTCGAGTTATGATAATTTTTTTAAAAGTCATCCTTTTGAATTGTAATGATTTTAATGACTTTAATGATTTTTCAAAATCACCTTTTTTTTTAGTTATACGTCTGAATTTTACATGAAATTACTTTTGATGATAGGTACTGTTTATTTAACTCATTCATGGTAATAATTCGAAAATTACATTTTTTGAGCTGTGTCACTTGGAAACTAAAGCAACGATATGTATCTTTTATTATATAAGAATACATTTTCCTTTTGTCATAATCTATAATATCGTACCCAGTATATATTTTCTAACAATAAGACAAAAAATTCCTAGATAACGTTTTAAAACTTTACCTTATAGTAAGTCTAGGTAAAATAAATTCTGTCGACAAATGTCATTTTCTGAAATGTTTAAGGGTTTTCTGAAAGGTTCGAGAACCTTCGGAAAATCGAGATTATTAAACACGTACTTGCTTAGATACGTAGAGGTAGACTATTACGGCGCATTCCGTAGACTTTTTTTCTGGAAAGATCCGTGTCACAAATATGTCGCAACACGACGAAGATTTAAGGGACGAAGGAACGCGTCGTCCAAGTACCGCGTTCGCTTTGAGTCTCAGCAGCGTTGACGTCATTCCCCGCAATTGGCTCATCCATATGCATAGAATTGGCTTTTATCGAGGCAACAAATAAACGGCGATCCGGCCTTCTTCCTCTCTTACTCGATGTCGTCTCAATTCCGCGATATCCATATACCGGAGACAAGCCGCGCGATTGGACAGGAAAATGGCGGAAGTCGTAGGAAATTAATTCGGGCCAGGCTAAAATCGGGGTGCTATCGATGATTTGCAGACTGGCCCTCGATGACTCGCCCCTTAATGACCTTCTCAAGGCTGTTCTCAGCGAGAGATTCCTGCCGGTAATTTTGCGGAAGATACTCGATGTTTCGCCGAAACATCGACACGTGGCCCTCATAATGCGTGCGTGTGTGCTCTATTTCTCTCACGACACATAGATCGATAAATATCAATAATTCTGTTTCGATACATTATTTTGACATCTGTAATCAATCACTGTAATATTCTATAAGAGTCGACTTAATCATTTTTCAAATAGGTGAAGGAGGATCAAGTACGATCGAAGTTGTACGGAAAGAATACGTTAAAGTGTCTAAAAATTGAAGTAAATACAGATCTGAAGGTAATTTTGTTGAATGAAAAAATGATTGTGTAAAAAATTCAAGTATGATGAGCAGTGTTGCGAAAAATTTAAACATTGTAAACTTGTCTTATTGCAGCTTTCAATTAGAGCGTCTTACATAATCATTTTGATAGTCCAACAAAATTATTTTCCGACCTTTATATCTATTTAAATTTTTAGATACTTCAACAAAATTGCTCTTTCCATATAGATCTTGGATCTAATAACATTTTATATATAAATTTTAATCTTCCAGTTAAGAGTAAATTGTGTGCATTAATTACTGTTGGACTTGATATTTTTTTAAGTCCTTTGCAGTTGCTTTAAGATGCTTATTTATAGTATCATTATTAAATTGACAATCAATTTAATTTGTGATATCATTATTTCAGCTTCAGTTTATAATTGCGTTTAAAGTCCGACATTGATGCGCAGTTTATGTAACTAGAGGATGAACCGTAAAGTGACTATACTCTATAGTAACTATGGCCCAGTCAGGATAACTTTAGAGCATAATAAGATTTATATGTAAATGTTGAAGGCTGTAAAATGGGGTAGTTTTGGCCGAAAAAATGTCTACACAGCACATTTCTCCAAAATTTGGACATAAGACATTTTATATCTGTTAAGATGTTTTTAAGACGTCTTATATATTCCTATTTTGACATATTGATATCTAGGCATTATCAAAATTTAGGTTAAAGTTCTCACGTTTTATAGTATATAAAATTTACATATTGAATACTGCATTTAATTGACCCTTCTTTATTCGAGCTATTCCTACAGTAGTTTATTTACTATTGTTCAATAAATTTTATTGTTAATATTCGATATACTCGAAACATGTCCGACGCTGTTTTCGCAGTAAAATGCGAATTTCGAACGCAAATAAAATCGTGGAATACCATCTTAGTTATTAAAATTTTCGTATCGGAGGATTCGCACGATGTCTGGTGGCACCCCGCAAATCCGGAAGCTTTAAGAGCCGGGCGTGCATTCCGCCGGTGTCTCGGACTGCGAAATTATTCAGGAATCTTCCGTGCCGTAGGATTTGAAGGAAAATGTTCGGAGCGGGACTTCCTGAAATCTCCATGCAAAATCGAGAGGCATCCGGAACGTCCAACGCCGGACGACCACGGAACCGGTGCTACGATATAATCGCTAATCCGAGTAATTTCCGCGGCACGGCATCACAGCGGAGTCTATTTACGGGCTCGTTACGCCCACTTATGCCCACGAGGTGTGCCCAAGCGCGCGGGCAATTCGACCTTCGTCGAATTCCCAAGATAGCGTCAGATCAAGTCTTTATTTGACAAGAACAGGCCCGTCGTGAAAGTGTTGCGGAGCAAGAAAATTCATTTATCTATTTATTCATTTCTCGACAGGATGAACTTTATTGCGAGAAAAAGTGACAGGTGATAACTGTACAGAGTCGAATATTTATATAGTGATAGAAAGGAAGTAGAAAAAAAATAGCGCTAATTATGAATAATGCATAAATGTTAAACGATCACAGCAGAAAAGTGGAAAAATAATTTATCGGGAGAAGCTGAAATTTCAGCGAATGTTTAAATTTATATACAGAACCAAAGAATTGATATCACATTTAGGTTCGTAGTTGTTTTAATTATTGTATCTCATCTTAAGAACAGATTGCATTCAGAGTGGAGATTCATATTTTGTGACGATTTAATAATTTTAAAAATTATGTGAAAGTAACTTGATATTTAAATTTTGAGATTAATCTAAAAAAAATTTTTGTCTGAAACCTTTCAATAATTGCATGATTTATTTCATATTTCTTCTTTTGATTTTATCATAATAATTTCCAAGTTAAACATGATATATATAAATATAAATATATATATAAATAATATCTCGAAATTATAAATTATATTTCCATCATGAAATGAAGTTTGGATCCATTGACGGATAAAGTTCCGTTATTTACTTATTACCATTATCCTTGATATAATTCGTTGGGATTATTTCGTTCCCTTTGTAATAATCTAATCGATTTAACTTTGCCAATCAAATTTCCACGACAGAACTGATCCCAAATTTACGGCAAAGAACACGTTTTTATTTCACGTAGCAAGTTATGACTTGAATCGATATGAAACATTACTGGAAAAATAACACAAAAAAAATTTTGTATTTGCCAAAATTTGTCAAAAGCAATCCTTATTAAATTTTTAACGTATCTGATTGTTTGATTGTTAATTTAACATAATACATGATTATATTATTCGAATATTTTGTGTTAAACTGATACCTAACATTTGTTTAAACAACAATTTACAAGTAAGTGAATAAACAACATTAAAATAAAATAGTTGTAAAACATAAATTCTAAGATAAATAAAAAGATGAATGTTAAAAATTAATTTAATAAATGTTAATTTTACTGAAAAAGTATCCTTGCACACAATTTGCTTCCAAATAGTGTAAAAGTGTATCTTTCAATGCTAACTTTTTTATTTAATGTTTGTGTTACCTTCTAACATGTTCATCGTACGTTAAATTAATACAAAGATTGGATTATATAGAAATAATTCAAATTGTGAGAATATTTTACATTACACTGAAAGAAAGATGTATGAAAATTTTCGTTTGTGCAAATAATTATTCGAGTAGTACTAATGTAAGATTTACTTACGAAAAATAAATATTTGCTAAATAAAAAGATACAATAGTTAAATGAAATTAGTTCTTGTATCAAATAAATATATGTTTACATTTATAAAACATCCAACTGGCGCTCTCTACATTCAAACAAATATTTATTAAAATTCAATACATTTCTCCGCGTATGAATTGAACAAAATACACGAGCAATTGATAAGAAGAGATCTGCGTCGATTCTACTCAAAGTGCTTCCCCGCACAATACGCCGTGTGTGAGAGCGGCGGCCATCCCGATATCGCACATCCAGGCGATATTAAGCGGCATATGACACGCCGCACTCGCATTCGTGTGTAGGAAAACGGGCGGCGTCGATAAGACATGGTCGCCGGCCGGCAGCAGCCGGTCCCCGACAGCGTAGAGAGACAGATCGCGCTCGTTGCCCGCCGCAGCCCGGTGATAAGATAAGTTCGCGCTGCCGGTCGGGGTGCGCCTCCTGGTATACATGCGTGCGGCGTGCTCTCGCGTGAATAATAATAGCGGGGCTGCGCACACGCGCACACAAAGCGGGACCGGTAGGTAGGTAGGTAGGTAGGTACCGGCTCATTGGTCGCGCCGTATAATTAATGGGGACAGAAACCCTGGGTGACGTTTGTATGCAAATGCCCGCATGTACAATCTCTCCCGATGCGGTCGCTCGCTCGCTCGCTCTTCTCTGGCCGCGACCTATCACCACGGATGCCGGGCCGAACGTCTCGCTCTATCTATCACGCTTCCATCTATCGCCGCTGTTTGCCGCGGGGAAAACGCGGCTGGTACCTAATACACGCCGGGACGTCCCGACGCGATGTCCGTGTTGGGGCGAAATTGCCCCGAATCGCACGACCAGCAACTCGTCGATGGCTCGCGTCGGCTCCACCTACGACACTTTCCTCGTGGAACGAGGAACGGACTCCCCACGCCAAGTAGACGAACGTCGGTCGAAAACTGGTCGTTGGAAAGAGTTTTT
>NW_017305485.1:4076250-4079814 GCF_001594115.1 Trachymyrmex septentrionalis
TCGCGTCGGCGTCCACCTACGACACTTTCCTCGTGGAACGAGGAACGGACTCCCCACTCCAAGTAGACGAACGTCGGTCGAAAACTGGTCGTTGGAAAGAGTTTTTCACTATTTGGAATTTACCGAACGGTAACCGAAATAGAAATCTCGATCAAGTATTAAAGATGGCCGGCGAGTAGCTAGAAATTAGCCAGGTTAGACGGATCAGTGATAAGCTCTCTACCAAGCCATCGCCAAAGCTTTGGGTCTTAAATCAGAAAGAAATTCGACCAATCTCGGTCGAATGTGCGAGAAGAACAATTGCGATTGGAGACTTAAAGCTTAGATAATAGGTTACTGTTGAAAGCCCATAAAAGACAGCTAGTTTTCGATCAGTAAACGATGGCTAGTTATTTCTCGATCACAGGGAAGTCACGAGGAAATCTGTCGAATCTCAAGGACCAGGTTCTTGCTCCGTGTGAGAAGATCGCGCTTTCTCTTCCTATCTTTAACGATGTTCCCCGACGCGTAACGTGTCACGATAGCGCCAGCATTCTCGCTATGTAGCGAGATGCTTACCGACATGATCCGCAGCACGGAATCGCACGGCGTGGCTGATGACGGAATTCTCGCGTAAATCCGTCGGATTTACCCTCCGTTCCTGACGATCGACGATGGGAGGAGGAGGAGGAGGAGGAGAGAAGGAGGCTACGCCGAGAGCGTAGCAGCCGAGTGTCGTTACGCAACGTCAAGCGGGCGATCGATCGATCTGGGAAGTCGCGCGCGCTTCCCAGCGGTATGCTTAATCGAGGAGTTAATTTGCGTAACTATCGCGCCGCCACATATACACGCTACACGTATACACACGTACGTATACACAGTACCGGACTTGCATTAGGCTGCGTCAAACTGCACTAGACCTTGCAGCAGCGCGTACGCGCAGTGATTCGAACGATGGTTAAATAGCGCGTATTCAGCGTCGATCTCGTTACAAGTGCAAAACACGTTTAACGGCCCGCGGCCGTTAACAACGGCTATAGAGAGCCGTATTGTTTCCACTATTTTATTAATGGCACTTTTAGTCGTCTACGCCGCGCTAAGTAGTCGGGACGCTAGTCGGGGTAAAAATAATCGTCTGCCGCCGGTATATACGCTCATTGCGTATGCACCGAGAGCGACTATAGCGCTGCTAAGCATGCGTTATGTATCGGGAACGCGGACCCGTCAAGAATTGCCGATAACTCTACGATGACTCCGCAATTTACGATGTGAACGATAAAGCTCCGACCGTTTTTTTTTTTCTTCCTTTCGCAGCGCTTTCGGTTACGAAAGCGCGTGGTATCTGAAATCGAAAAAGTTCAGGGCTTCTCTTGTACTGGGAGAATCATTTTTTGGTGTTTGCGTGTGTAACTGTTATATAATTACATGTCACTTTGATTATGGTTATTACAGTGATGTTGAAAATAATGACTGTACGTACGGTTGGTGTCCGAAAATGACTATATAGTTAAATTATTAATTGCAATCATCTTCGTGATAATAATACTGTTTCACTAACGTTGTGGCAACAATGATTATAGTTACAGATACGAAAAATTTTTCTCTTAGCGTATGTACTAAAAAATGTAGTCAGTTATGCATTAAAAAAGAGGTCTGATAATAACTATGCAAAATATATTTTGTTTAGCATATTGGAGCAATGTTTAGTAGATATTCTCAAATGTAATAATAACTAATCATTTGGTAATAACACTATTTGACGGAAAGTCACCTTTTTTCTCTTTCAAGTGTCATCGTCGTAGATCCCGAAGATTTTTTCGCGATGCCATTGCATTGGTAGAATTCGCGTGGCACGTCAGAATTTTGAGATGAAATGGGTCAAAAATGGAGTTTTGACCAATTCGACGTTTCCTACAGCAAAACAAACCTTATTTCTAAATAAAGTCTGTAGTATCTAAATATCTTCGGAGAGAATTGAGGTGTTGAATAGTGTAATTAGATAAGTAAGATAATACCTTAAAGTGCAATAATATCTTAAATTTTGTCCCGGAATAACTTTTATTCAAATTTAAAAAAAAAATGGTTAGACAGCACGTATGTTCAAAATAACGACATCTCGAAACATCTTTAAGACGTTTTTAAGACAATTTAAACAAAACATCCGCAATGAAATTTGAAGACATGAAACTTATTAAGTCTTGTTTAAAAAAATTATCCAATCACACGCAAAAAAATATTTCGCTGCTTTAGCTAGAATCATAACTGTTTTTTCTATCTGATAGAAAATCATGTATCATAGAAATGTAGCATAGAATTTATAGTACAAATCTAAATTCTATCTCTGTCATTTATATGATTAGATGCAATACATATCCAATATCGCAGTACTTATTAGAAATTTATTTATTTTAAGAAATAGAAACCGAGTTAATGGAACAATGCAATACAGTAGAGAGCGCCTTAAGGATCGATCAAAGTTGGAAGTTTCGAATAATATAATATTCCAAGTTCATGAATTTAATTAATCTCAAATGTGACTGTGCGCCGAAACGTTCGGAAACATTAAAACACAATCAATCTGAGATGCTAATAATCGCGATCCGAAACGTTCGCCGACAATCGCGAGTATATATAATCCCTCCTTTATTTCAAATAAGAAACTTTTATTCTGAAAAATATTACCTCAGCCGGGATGATCTATTTTAGCTATTTTTCATGATGAGACTTAGATAATTTTTGCTATAACTGCAAGATCACTTTTTCGAGTGCGCAGAAAAACATTTCAGAAGAATAATCGACTATAATTGGTCCATTTTTTACGGACTAAGACTTAAGTTTTACACTTTATAGCAGACATTACTCTATGTTCCGAGTTTAACACGCATGGTCAAATTATCAAAATACAGAGGCCAAAGTTACTCACAATTTTAAACCAAACGCTCACCCATTTTATAGTAATTAGAAAAGTAGAAATAAAAAATAGTATTCAATTAATTGATTTTCGTTATATCAACCGAACATTTGGATCGAAACTACTACCAAAGTCTTAATAATTATCATCTAGGCTCGATTATTACTACCAGACTTTTTACATTGCACGGCAAGTGGTATGCGAATGTCTTGGGCACGCATAGCGCGAAGTTGTTGGAGTCGAGTAAAAGCCACGATAAAATGAAAATTGAGTTCGGTAAATAAACGAGCGACGACGGTGGGGCCGCGTGTGTATCTTCGTTTTCTCGTTTCACCTGGGTGCGGATTCCATGTCGCCACGTCGTCGGTGAGAGGCCGACTACCGTTACTTACAATTAAATCGGGCATCCGCGCGAGGCCCGATCGTTCGTGCCTGACGATGGCAATCGCACGCATCGTAAACATCCAGGTTACGATTGGTTTCCCTCGGCGCGCCGCCTCGTCGCGATATCTCCCGCCGTAAAGCCGAGACGTGTCGTCGATGCGCGACGCGGCAGCTTCGAACGGACGTGCTACGCGTATATCCGCAGCGCGAGCGTGCGCGTAATAACTTGCAATAAATATCGGACGCGCCGAGCGACGACGTCGCGAGCGCATTGCCGGCATTGGCGCCGC
>NW_017305485.1:4079914-4082674 GCF_001594115.1 Trachymyrmex septentrionalis
CGCGCGTAATAACTTGCAATAAATATCGGACGCGCCGGGTACGCGCCGAGCGACGACGTCGCGAGCGCATTGCCGGCATTGGCGCCGCCAGAGAGATTTCCTCAGGGAGTTGCACGCGCGCCCTTAATTTGTCCCGCGACCAGATAAATTAATCAAATGGAGTTAAGTAGACGGGGTTCCGGTAAACTACGTGAACGTACGTTTTACTGGAATAAGTAAAAGTATCACCGATGGAAAAGTGACACGGGTTAAAGTTTGAACTTTTTTGGGGGGAAATGGGACTTTGGAGATTCCAAGTTTTTTGCGCAAAAAATGATACGTCGGTAGGTTATTTTTTTTTTTTATAAGGAAAAATGTCAAAGGGTGAGAATAAAAAGATTTATATGAAGTATATGATTATGGAATTTATATTTAAATTATACTACACGGATAAGAATGATTTGTTGAAATATCTAGAAATTTTAGATACGCTGATCTAAAAGTATAATACCGTTGGATCAAAATAATTATACTCGTATAGGAAGTTCAAGCATGATAAGCAGTGCTGCAAAAAATTTTGATATTCCAGCAACCAGTTTGAGTTTCCAATAAAATCACTTTGATGGCCCAACAAAGTTGTTTCCAGATCTGCATTCGGCAGAATTTTATATCTTTCAGCAAAATCGTTTCTTTTCGTGAACGCGACGATACAAACCTCCGAAAAGATTAACTCCGAGTTCGGAGGAGTTCGAACTGGATCCATGAGCGAATCAACTGGATGCTTACGCGTGTGCGTCGAGGTATCGTAAATTTCTCCATATCACGAGCCGAGTAACGTCGAGAATGACGCGCGCGTTTCGCGGACACCCAGTGGGGAAAATTATGAAAATGCGCGTCGCAGACCGCGGCGACGTCGAATATATACGCGGCCGTGTATCGTGGGAGCCGCGGCCGGCAGTGGCACGAGGAGCATTAATGATGCATAGCCAGTTGGCGTTAGCCTAGCAGTCATAATGACCCGGTCGACTGGATGGTTGGCTGCTGCTGGTCGGTCGGTCTGTCGGTCGGTCGGTCGGTCGGTTGGTCGGTCGGTCGGTCGATCGGTCGGCTGCCTGGCTGGCTCGCTGCCTCGGCATGCTCGTGTCGAAACGCGGATGCGTCGTTCAGCAGCTATGTACGAGTGCCAAGCGCGCATACAGATATACGTATATATCTATATATACGCGTAATCGAGGCTAGTGTCTGTAAATGGCGCTCCCGCCCGCGCCTCTCCTGTCATTATCCTTACTTTCGAGCGTGACCCCCCCCCTCTCTCTCTCTCTCTCTCTCTCTTCCCGATGCATCGTGGACCGCTTTACAGCACTGGCGCGCGACCTTATATCCATCGTTGTGGCTTTTTGCGTTGTGGAAGCCACCGCCGCCGTCGTCGTCGTCGTCGTCGTCGCCGTAGGCGAGGCATGCGGAGAGCGACGCGAAGATACCACCGCGTGAGAGAGAGACCGCTGAAATAAATACTCCGGAAGAAGGTGGAAGCGCGCGCATAAAGCTCGTGTTTACGAGCTGCCAGATTCGGAAGCCGCTGGCGTGTCTTCTCCGTCTTTCTGGCGCGCGTCGCCAGCGTTTCACCGATTTTCCCACAGCTTTAGGAAAATTGAAAATGTTTAATCCCCCCCCTCCCCGTACCCCTCTCTTCCTCTCTTTCGCGTCGGGATCACTCACTTTCTGTGTGTCATTAATAAATGTATTTTCTCGGACGGAACTTTCATAATTCGCAGAGTTACGATTCGCCGATTTTTCTTCGGAGTCTTTTCGCTTTTAAGAAATTAGAAATATTTGGCGAAGAGGACGGAAACTCGACTCTTTCGCAATAGACGAAGTTATATATCTCGTGTATCGGAGATATATTCGATGATATCTCTCGAGACTTCGATATCGCCGCGAGACTCGACGCGAGTCGACGTCTCAGATGTGGCTCCAATTGAGGCACCGAGTGCCGCGAACGCCGGGAGAAGCGTAGAAGCCGTCTCTACTCTTAACTCATCTGCCAGCGACGATCGCGATAACACTCGTGCGGATGCGTACGTGCCCGAGATAAGAATAGATATCGCGCCGCTTACGCGCCGCTTACGCGCCGCGCCGGATGGACTGCACGCGTGTCCGCTTGAATTTATTGTTAGTCGCAGAGTTAACCAACAGGACGTTGGCAAACGGAAAGCAGACGACGTGTGCGAAGCGGAATAACAAAAGAGAAGCCAATCGAATGGCTCGCGATCGGCGGCTACGGCCTCCTTATCGGTACCTATGCTTGCCTATTTGCGGCGTTCCGCACATCGCACGGCACTGCCGGAACTCGCGTGTGGAAATCGCTCGCGCGTGTTGGACGCAGCGGCTGCCACGCCAAAGGCCGAGCCGATCAGCGCCGCAGACTCTCCCTAATGAGGATTGTCCTTTCTTGCATGCCGGATAGCATTTCGACACCGAGCGTCTCGAATTTCTCGTGTGCACCTTATTCGCTCTCTCGTTCCCTCTCGCGCATTTTATTCTCTCTCTCTCTCTCTCTCTCTCTCTCTCTCTCTCTTCCCCTCCGGAAAGCGATCGATGACCGAAACCATCGAGCGAAGCATCCTCTATCTCGCTCGCACTTTGCCTGTCTCTCTTTCCTTTACTCTTGACAGATCCGTGTTACTCATTAGAAATGATAGATCCGGTACATAGGATCTACGGAAGGATATCTGTCGAAGGATATCTGGGATATATGAAGATAACTGTTGAATTAAACAA
>NW_017305485.1:4082774-4085895 GCF_001594115.1 Trachymyrmex septentrionalis
ATTGTCGAAGGATATCTGGGATATATGAAGATAACTGTTGAATTAAACAAGTTAGAGAAAGAATACTATCCTACATTCAGTCGAAGCGAATCTTGGTGCTTAATAATACATCGTACATGTAAAATTTTCAATATATTTTTCAGTTCTATATAAACTGCGCACTGATTCGGTTTGTCGAATTTGAAACGCAATCAAATTGAAGGTAAAATATGTAGTAATATCACAAATTAAATTAATCGTCGATAAATGGAATCTTTCTCATATTTGTATTATTTATCTACCTTCGGCTTCTTTTTTTTTTATTTATTTATTGTTGAATTAAAATCATCACGGAATTATATCGTAAAATTATAGATGCTTCGCATAGTTCTCGACACGAAGTAAATCCTGATCCAAATTAGAAATAACAGATCCAGTTTGTAGATTGGAAGAAAAGTTTTTAGTATTTTTGGGTAATAGTTGCATGACAAGATAATTATGATTAGGAGCTACATTTTTACAATTATTACTCTATAATGTTAGTAATAATAATTTATAATTCTACATATCCAAAAAAAGATATGGTTGTCCCCGAAAAACCAGAATTTTATAATCATTTTTTTATAGAATGATTTTCTATACGACTCTAAAAATGGAGCTTCTAATCATAATTATTTTTTTTACCATACAATTTTAGAATAAAAAAAATTTCATAAATACCAAAACTTTTCTGTCGATGCAGGAGATCTACAGAAGAATATCTAGGACGTACGAAGATAACTGTTGAAATAAATAAATAAGAGAAACAATTCTCGGTTGAGCGGATCTTGGTGTTTAATAATAATATTCATACATGTAAATTAAATTGCGCGTTGATTTGGTTTGTCGTTTCAGTTTGAAACGCAATCAAACTGAAGCTGAAATAATAATATCATAAAATACATTAATCGTCAAATAAATTGATTCTTTCTGTTATTTGTGTTATTTACTTATCGGTTCATTTTTCCGCATATTATTGTTGAATTAAAATCATCATGAAATTATATCGTGAAATTACTGATGCTTCGGGCATCATTCGATTCACAAAGTGAATCCTGATCGAAACAACTAGACACTCGAAGTGCGTTATCCTATATCTTATCCGTATCTTATCTCACGAACACGTTTTCACATTATACTTTACAGACTTCGTACGGCGACCGGAATTTATCGTATACCCGTATCGACGTGCTGTCACATTTGTACAAGTTTCTCAATAATTACCCAAGTGACAGGCACAATCTCTCACCACTGACGGTTTCCTTTCTCAGCCAGAATGACCTGCGAACAGATCTTCCAAGATTTACGCTTCTCTCTGTACATTGAGCCTTCGTTGTAATTAATTTCTTTTGTTCCGAGATACATCCAAGAATGAGTGTCTGGCGATAAGCGAGAAAATTTCCATCAACATTTTAGTTAATAGAATAGAATAGTTTATTTACTTCAACTTATATGAAAAGAGACTTGGTTTACAATCTAAACTTAACCACATACATCCATCTATCCTTTATAAATTAATGGCTAATTAAGAGCCCATTTTGTAATTCTTGACGATATTATTATGAAATGATTGACGTTAGTAAACAACTTTTTCTATAAATGATGTAATTATTATTTATTAATAAGATGATAATAATTTTGCTAACAAAATTGTAGTGTCAACTTCTCTATTTGTTACCTAATAATTTCAAAATGAAACTCAAATGGACTGCATAGTTAAAAAAATTCGAGTTTTAATTTTAAATTTTTAGAATTACTTCATAATTGAAATGAGAATATGATGATATTTTTACAAAATTTTTAAATTGGTAAGTATAATAATGAAAATTCTCGATATAAATAAATAGAATAAGTAAATAAATAGAAAATGATTTATTTATATGAAAATGATAAATTAAAAATAACTCGTCCATAGAAAAATTTAAGATCTTTAAAGTCAGTCTCTTGCATTTTTTTTTATACGACTGATGGTTCGACGATATAACAATTTGAATGTTCTGCAACTTATACGCGTCAATAACTTCACCAAAAAAAAATATCAAATTTTTTCGCGAAGCACGTATCTCGTGTTTTTCTTTATAGAATGCGTTAGCAAATTAAAAAAAAAAATAAAATGATGTTTCAAAGGTGCCCAGTTTGATGTGGAATGTCTCATAGATTATAAGTATATATGTACTAATAAAGTCATTTTAAAGAGATAACATGTAAAATATTAACTTACTTTCAATGGTACAAAATAATATAAATTCAGTTGTGTTAATCTTTATCCTTGTGTTGCTTTTTTATGGTCCTGCCAGTTTAATTAAACGTTATGTTATATAATTAAATTAGCAACGCCATTGTTTTCTTGGAAATCACGCATAATACAGAATTGTTTTTGGCAGTACGAAATAATACAAATTCAATCCCATTGATTTCTGATATTACTTTTCTTTTTTTCTTCTATTTGAAATTAGTCCTGCCAGCTTAATAAGCAGCGCTACGATCTTCTTTCGAAATGGCACGCGGTACAAAATTATCATTAATAGTACAATTTAGCACAAAATGAGTACTAAAAATTCCGATAAGTCCAATTTGATTCTACTGATTTATAAAGCTTGAATTACCGACTTTCTTTATCATTTATAACCCATCTAAAGCAGTCTTTAGCTTCCTATCGGTTTAACATTTAACATTTTAGTTAATAAACCCGAGTGCTTTTTGAAAAGCGCGCAGGTGACCTGTGCGTGTTCTCGTCGCTTATTATTTCGCCGAAGGGGGTTCCCGGATCGTGTGACTCGAGCGTGAGGAGAAAAAGAGAAAGAGACCGGAAGTCGCACACTCGCGCGTGCTTGTGTATTGATGTTGCGCGGCGCGGCGCGTACGTGCGAAACGCGACGCGTCCGCATACTCGCACGCGCGTGACGGTGGGATTCATTAAAAATATACGCCCGTATTTTCTGCGTCGCGTCGCGTCGCGTCGCGTCGCTGCCGAGCGCGCGTGCTTCGCTCACTTGCCAGCCGCGCGTCCGCCGATTATCGCTTCCACACACACACACACACACACACATGACGCGCGTGACGAGGAAAAAACAGCGAGACGCATTCGCCAGCGATGATACGC
>NW_017305485.1:4085995-4091451 GCF_001594115.1 Trachymyrmex septentrionalis
AAGATCTTTAAAGTCAGTCTCTTGCATTTTTTTTTATACGACTGATGGTTCGATGATATAATAATTTGAATGTTCTGCAACTTATACGCGTCAATAACTTCACCAAAAAAAAATATCAAATTTTTTCGCGAAGCACGTATCTCGTGTTTTTCTTTATAGAATGCGTTAGCAAATTAAAAAAAAAAATAAAATGATGTTTCAAAGGTGCCCAGTTTGATGTGGAATGTCTCATAGATTATAAGTATATATGTACTAATAAAGTCATTTTAAAGAGATAACATGTAAAATATTAACTTACTTTCAATGGTACAAAATAATATAAATTCAGTTGTGTTAATCTTTATCCTTGTGTTGCTTTTTTATGGTCCTGCCAGTTTAAACGTTATGTTATATAATTAAATTAGCAACGCCATTGTTTTCTTGGAAATCACGCATAATACAGAATTGTTTTTGGCAGTACGAAATAATACAAATTCAATCCCATTGATTTCTGATATTACTTTTCTTTTTTTCTTCTATTTGAAATTAGTCCTGCCAGCTTAATAAGCAGCGCTACGATCTTCTTTCGAAATGGCACGCGGTACAAAATTATCATTAATAGTACAATTTAGCACAAAATGAGTACTAAAAATTCCGATAAGTCCAATTTGATTCTACTGATTTATAAAGCTTGAATTACCGACTTTCTTTATCATTTATAACCCATCTAAAGCAGTCTTTAGCTTCCTATCGGTTTAACATTTAACATTTTAGTTAATAAACCCGAGTGCTTTTTGAAAAGCGCGCAGGTGACCTGTGCGTGTTCTCGTCGCTTATTATTTCGCCGAAGGGGGTTCCCGGATCGTGTGACTCGAGCGTGAGGAGAAAAAGAGAAAGAGACCGGAGTAGTCGCACACTCGCGCGTGCTTGTGTATTGATGTTGCGCGGCGCGGCGCGTACGTGCGAAACGCGACGCGTCCGCATACTCGCACGCGCGTGACGGTGGGATTCATTAAAAATATACGCCCGTATTTTCTGCGTCGCGTCGCGTCGCGTCGCGTCGCTGCCGAGCGCGCGTGCTTCGCTCACTTGCCAGCCGCGCGTCCGCCGATTATCGCTTCCACACACACACACACACACACACATGACGCGCGTGACGAGGAAAAAACAGCGAGACGCATTCGCCAGCGATGATACGCGTACGTATGTATTTGCGCATGATACAGACGGGACGAACATCGCGCGTACATATCACCCGACTTTCAGTCACCCGGCTTTCGATGACACGATTAATGGAATGGAAAGAAAATGTAAATTATTGCAAATAGTTGATTAATTGAAAAACGTTTAATGGAAAACAATCTTTCAAATACCGCGACGAGATAGTAAATTATATCGTGGAGCATTTAAGGCATCGCGCCTTACTTTAACCCTTTCGGAACTGATCGGTCTATCTGGATTCACTTAGATTATAGATCTTTTTATCAAAAATATCGATTCAATTTCCGTTTTTACATCTGCGAATTCGGATTATTCTTATTGAAATATACTTGGTATTCATTGTTTTTCGTACGAATTGTATCATTTTGATTCCTTGAAATTAATTAGTGCATTTTAATCGATACTAGAAATGCCAGCGTTTCTTATTAACTGAAAGGATCAAGCGAATAAATTATTATGAAAATAAAAAAAATGATGAAAAATCAAATATTTTATCAATATAAAGGATATAATTATTGAAAAGTTAAATATATTTCAAAATTTTATTTTTATATAAAAAATATAATAACAATTTAAAAAACGGTCAATGATGAATAAATTTGTTAATCGCTCGACTTTTAGTATTAACGTAAATTAAATGGACCTTACAGATTTAACAATAACTGTGTTAGAGATTTTGGTGTCAGCTCTGAAGGGTTAAATATTATATGTATAACCGAAAGATTATTTTTTGACACTTTAATCCTCCGGAGCTTCGCTGGGTTTATTTTTTGGTCATCCCGTTATAAATCGATCTTTATCAAAAATGTCAAACAATTCTATTTTCTTTACGTTAAATTATTCGTTATATGATTTAAATACTCTCGTTAATATCACATTAATATTTTTGAAGATACTTATTAGCATCAAGAATTATTAAATTGCTTGTCAATTTAAGAAGTAATATTATTACTCTACTGTTCATGTTTCAAGACCGAAAAAGAAAAATTTTGGTACTTGCAGAATCAGACATGTATATAAATTCACGAAATATTTAAGCGCCAAGATCCGTTTCGATTGAAATACAAGATTTCTCTTATTTAATTAGATTTATTCTCATCGGTGTGTCCAAACTCGTATCATAATTGTTTATTTACGTTACGTCTGTAAACGTGAATTGCTTTTATTAATTAACATTAAAATAAACTTAGCATTTTATTCTCTTTCATATACGCGTTATACATTTATACTTTCTGAAATTCATTAACATGCCTTTAAATTAACACAAATTAAATCAATCTTACAGACTTCTGTTACAGATTTTGGCGTCGGCTACGAAAGGTTAAAATCGGTAATCGAGAATCACGTCATCGTGACGTAGTTACGTAAAAGTCGCCCGTCGAATTCTCACTCGTTAAATATAAATAAAGAAGCGAGGTCACGCACATGTGCGTTACACTATTTTCCATTCCCCTATCGTGTACATACATCGAGCAAAGACGAGGTAAGAGGAGGAAGGAGAGAACGCGGTGCTAATGAGCCTCGTCTCTCGTCGTGGTGCGTAATGTCTCGCCGCCGCCGCCGCCGCCGCCACCGCCGCCGCCACCGCCGCCGTTGTCGTGAATTCGCTCCGTCACCTCGCAGGTCGTGCACCGCCACCATCAACGACACGCCCGGGAGCGTGTCGCCGCGTGCGAACACGCACACGCGGCGCGGCGACGCGCGGCCTTGGCAGTTCCGCCTGGGCGCGCCTCGGCCTAGCCACCGCGTCGGTCGATCTAACCGCGGCGCGGCGTGGTACGACTCTCGATGCGTGGTACGATGCTCGGCGTGGCTCCCGGCGTGACAACGACGACGCGGTATGGTACGGTACGGTACGGTACGGTACGGTACGGCGCGATGCGACGCGAGCATGCAAAAAGCATCGGAACGCCTTTCCCTCTTTCTCCGCTCCGGCGCGCCCGCTACCGCCGTCTTCGCTTGTCCCTCCTCGTTCTCTTTCTCCTTTTTCTTCATCCGCCTCGTCGCCGAAGAGCTCTTGCGGGTCTTCGCCGCGGGACAAAATAGCCTCTCGCCTTTCTCGGTTGCTTTTGCCCCGCGGCTGCTACTCTGGCGTCTCCTCTCTGGTGTTCCCGTCCTCCTTCTCCTCCGCCTCCTCCTCCTTCTGCTTCTCGTGCGTCTCTCGTCGTCGCTGTGTTCTCGGGTGTCGGTTCCACGCTTTCCGAGAGCGAGCGACCGACCGATCGACCGACCGACCGACCGACCGACCGACCGACCAAGCAAGCAGTCAACCGACCGCCCGGCGTCTGCGAGAATAATGGGCTTGACGTTGTGAGTGGGTTCCTTGGCGATCCGGATACGTGTACGCTATGTGTGGCGACGGTGTGCCCGCGCTTCGTAAGTGGTTTATGTATGTATAGGTGGATACGCGACATACGCGTACACACTGCGAGACAGCGTTTTCTCACGACGAGATGCCGAAATTTTTTTTCGTATTAATATCATATAATTAGAATATTGTTTTGAATATATTAGAATAGAGAGAAAGAGAGTAGATCGACACCTGAACCGTAGAAAGTACTATATCGAAAAAAAACGCGAAGAAAGGTTTCTGTCAAGAAATGAATGAAAAGTCGTCTATTTCGCGTGAAGCATGAAGACCTGGTTGTGTCGGAAGTACGATGTCGGTTTATATCGAGAAAATAAGAAGAATGGTTCAAGTTATACAAAATTAGAAGGGTCTATGTAGCGCAATATTCACTACTCATAAATTACACAAATTTAGTTACAGAAAATTAAATAATATATGAATAAATGAGAAATAGGATTGAAAATCAAGACGATTTCTGTGTTCTCAGTCATATCACTATAAAATTTATGAGAAGAAAATATTGTATATTGCGCTAATATAATCTCTTCTTTAATTTCATACGACTTAAACCGACTTGAATCATTCTTCTCATTTTCTCGATATAAACCGTACTTTATGTGTCGACATAGGCCGATTTTTACGCCTTATGTGAAATCGACCGCTTTTCATTCATTTCTTAGCACAAACCTTTCTTCATGTTTTTCTCGATATGGCACGACGGTTCAGGCGTCGAAATTATATCGTATTCAAATTATTTCATATGAGTCTCTTAGTTGACAAGTGGCATAAGCCCAAAATTAGGAAAAATGCGTTTGTTATAGAAATAGAAAGTGTTAACAATATTTGTTTCATCTATCAATTTAATTTATTTTTATTTTGTTTTTATGTTCATAAAAAATAAAAATCAATTTTACATCATAAATAAAGTAATTGTAAAAATATCCGGAATAGTGACTTAAGTTCAACTTTTTTTCATGGTCACTTTATTTATGATGTAAAATTAATTTTTATTTTTTCTGAACATAAAAACAAAATAAAAGTAAATTAAATTGATAGATAAAATATTAACATTCTTAATACTTTCTACTTCTATAATAAACGCATTTTTCCTAATTTTGGACTTATGCCACTTGTCAACTAAGGAGTTCATATGTTACTATAGATTTTTTAGTTTGCTAGTATCAAAAAGTTTTACTTTTTATTCTCTTGGTTTAATTTTAGGTTGATAAACCACTGATACTTTGTTTTTTCTGGTGCAGCTTTAAATCCTTTTTCATGTAGTACCTTTTATTGTCAATAAAATTATATCTCAATAAAATTATTATTGTTAATATATTATTAGTATTATCTATTATTATTATAATAAAAAGTATCTTATGTTGATCTTTGCGTTGAACTTCTTGCACGTTTAAATGAAAACGAAAATTAAGTGCGAAACTTGCGAAACGGATAAATCGATCAATTGATGATCGCGCAGATTAAATCCAAAGGGATTTTCTAAAATCGATCTCCTTATGATTCAGCCTATGATTCACAATGTCAGACTCCGACATGAATTCTCTGGTAGAATAAAACGTATTTCTCTTGATTACAACACGAAACGTTTAGAAATACATATATATGTATTTTTTTCGAAGATTTATTTGCTTGCGGGTTAATCCGAATATATCTCTCTAAAATTCGTACAACTTTGTGGCCTAGACATTAATGGCAGGAAATTCTCGATCGGTGAAATTAACGTTGACGTCATTCCCGCGCGTAGGTGTAACGCACACCCGCAATATTAATATCAGTTAAAATCGAGCAGCACGTCGAAAGCCGCGAGGGAAAACTTGTGAGCACGAGCAAATGAATTGTAGAAATATTTCGTCGCTGAGTATTTTCGTCGCATTTCGTCAAAAAAAAA
>NW_017305485.1:4091521-4097942 GCF_001594115.1 Trachymyrmex septentrionalis
TTTGTTATTTATTGAATGCCGAGAGGACAGAACGACGTACATCGAGATTAGCAGCACGCGAGACGATAAACGCCGGCGTTTCCCCCGCGAATGCCTTCCGTTCTCCCGACGACACCCGGTAGGTGCGGTCAAGCGAGTTCCAGACGGCACGTTTCGCAGCGGCGAGCCCGGCTCGAGGCGCGGTATGTGAGTATATATATGTCCATCTATCTAACCAGCGGCGTGCGAGCCTTGCCTTGTGTGGGATTCCCACAGTGGGATGGGACTCTCCGCGTCATCGCGCTGCCGCCGCCGCCGCTGCCGCCGCCGCCGCCGCCGCCGCCGCCGACCGCCTACGGCGTGTCCCGAAAGTTTTCGTCGTAAATCAAGCCGTGTGCGCGCCGGGCTTTGCAGCACTCGCGATCGCCCGCTGCGACTTCAATCCGACCGACTATCGTTCCCTGTTACATAGCTAGATAGTGAAGGAGGTAAGACAAAAAGATAGCAATTAGATAAACACAAAAGATTATTAAAAGATTGAGCCGGATTAATCCTAATTGGTATTCGCGGGTCCAGTGGACCTAAATATATTTCTCATTTACGCGTTATATCGTGAAAATGGTTTATAATAAATGTTTTTTATAATTTTGCATTTTAATCTTAAGTTACGTAAACTTATTTCTCGGATTTTGATCTTTAAAATGAGGGAAAAAATCGTGTTAACTTCAAGCAAAAATATGAATTTAAAGTTTTGTCGGATATACTGGACTCGCGAATATTATAGAGTGAATATCAATTAAGAGATTAACTCTTGCATTAAATTTCGTTGATCGAACGGAAAAGCGGATGTTGTAGGATTGGATGAAACAGACGTTGAATTTCGACTTGTAAAATTCCGTCGTTGAAAACCGATGAGTTTTTCATTTCGCGGAAACACGAAATTTGCATTTTCCATTCACGTTGCTTTTAACGCAGGTGCATAAAGCATTACTTTGAGTCATCGGATTCCAATGATTAGCAACAGTAAACTGTTTTATGCACCGTCAGTTGCTCGTTTCGTAGAAAGCGCATAATTTTAAAGCGACACAGAAAAAAAACGATTTATTTAAGAAATTTTAATCAGAAACAAAAAGATTTAAAAAGTAATTATGATTTGAATCGCCAAAAGTAATTATGTAAGACGCTCAAATTAGTTATTAGAATGTTCAAACATTTTGCAGAATTGTCATCAAAGCATAAACATTGTACATAATTAAGTATTTTAATGATCCAACAAAATTATTCTTAGCTCTGCAGCTAAATTTTTAGATACTCCAACAAAATCATCCTTTCCGCGTAAAATCGTAAAAAATGGAAGGAATAATTTTGCTGAAGAATCTGAAATTTCAGTTTCAAAGCTCTTTACATAATTATATTAACGATATCCAACAAAGTCATTCTCAGATCTGTGTCTCCAGCTAAATATTTAAATACTTCAGCAAAATCGTTCTTTCCGTGGTGACACATGGTGATATTCTCTCGAGATGGATCGAATCGATTCCGTGACGCTGCGTCTTCCTGGACGACGCCGTCTTCCGGCAAGAGAGAACGGCGTTTTAAACGACTGCTACTCTTGAAGTGAACGTAGGCAAGATTACTTAGAAAATAGTTTCCTTCTCTCCGCTGCGCCTTATTACCGAGAAAGTCAGCGCGCGATGAGCGCTTACGAACCACTGAACAAGCACCAGCATGCGTAAGGAGTTGAATCGTCCGTCCCGTCACTCCTCGTCCTTCTCCTCTTAACTCGGCTACTTCTCACGCGTCGGAACGACCTTTCGCGTTTTCATGGAATCTCGCGCGATTCCATCGACTCTCCCGCGTGCGAACGCCAGGCGGCACGCAGAGTTTCAGCCACAGTCTCGCCTCCGGGCGGAAAAAAGGGGATGTCGAGGAGAGGAAAGAAAGGGAGGAGAAGAAAACGTATAAGCGTTCGACGAGCAAGAAAAGGCGGCCTCCTTATTCGAAGGCGCGCCTAACTAGGAGAGATCCTCCCGGTTACGGCTACGAGCCGTGGATGCTATTATTCCCAACACGCGCGGCGGAGGCACGATGAAAAAAAATATCCCGCTCCCTCGCTCGGCCGTGACTCCGCTGCGATGCACGGCGGAGTCGTTGCTTATCGATGCCCCAGGTCGATACGAGGCGGCGGAGAGCGGCGGTAACAACGTATACGCGTCGCCCGCACGGCGAATCGGGTTTTAAATTAAAAACTCGCTCGTTGATTCCGCTCGTTTCACGTCGGCTCCGGCTGAAACTTGCGGCTGGCCACGTACGAGACAAAAGAACCACGAGACGAAAAACTGACGTTCTCGTATGAGAATACGGGGAAAATTGTCGCGAGATATCGTATTGTAATATACCCGTAAAGAGGAAGAACTTCTCGTGTGATTTAGAACGGTTTTACTCGATGCAACGCTGTTTCTTTTTTTTTTTTCTTTTTTCTGCAATTGCGCAAAGTCGTTGTAGCAAATATATTGAAGATTGAGGATTGCGAATCGCACATTTCTCTCTCGACGAATTAGAGTGAAATAGATTGAAATTAAAATTATCTAATTGGTCAAACACTAATCTTCGAAATCTTGTTGGTAATATTGATTTCATGTGCAATATATTTTTAAGTCACCAGCACTGAACTTCCTACATGACACTCATTGTCCATTAATTACTGTCTTAATTTTTCATTCGCTAAGCCTTCGTAGATACTCATGTTTTAATCTTCAATTCGCAATCTTCAGTCTCCAACGCGTAGTAGTCTGATACTGAGCTTTAATTGCATTGATGTGCGAACACGTACAATTAGCACTTAAAAACTTTTATACAAAGTTTTACCGCTAAGTTGTTTCTTTCTTATATGATTCAAGATTTTTAATGAAGACTATGTAGAATAAAGATTCGTCTGTCTCTTTTTCAGAATTCGCTATATTTTATATATGTCAAAATATTTCTTTCAATCCTATATATATATATATATATATACATCATGTATATATATATCATATATCTACAATATGTATAAATCTTTCTTGCTTTTCAGCGATAAATATCACAACCTCTCTTTGTCACGTAACACTGTACACTATACGTAATATACAATTATCGAGATCATTATTTAATTATTCTGTTTCATGAAATTAAGAAGATTTAAAATCCCGGTGACACGAAATCAACCATCAGATGCGTGAGAGTGTATCCGCTCATTTCGCGATTCCCTATAAATAATATGACGCAAATATAAAAGCATTTCATTAAACGATTTAATTATCCCTTTATTTTTCGAAAGGGGCAGGAGAGAGACCCGATATTTCGCACGCGGCTTCATTACATTACACGAAGCACCTACCATGAACGCGCCGTTAATCGTCCCTCGTGCGTTGCGACGCGCGCTGTCTCCCACCTCCTCTCAACCCCTCGATGCAATCAAAAAGTACGCGGGCCGAAATAATGACCGTTTCATTCGAAACTCTGCGATTTTAGCTGGCGTGCGTCGACGTATCGGGGGGCCGCCCAGCCGACCCGCTACTCTCGCACGCACGCACGCACGCACGCACGCAAGCACGTACGTACGCACGCTCATTCTCTCGCTCGCTCGCTCACCCGCTCACCCAACATTCGCGTGCATGACACACAAGGCCTCATGTACGGTCTCATTCGCACGCACGCCTCGGCGAGAGTGTGGGTAACGCGCGCTTCGTGGCGCGCGTGCCGACGACGGCTAGGCCGTCTCGCTCCCTCACGGCTTTCCGTCGCACGCCTCGTCGCCACCCGCGCGCGTCTCTCTCGCTGTGCTCGCTTCCCTCGTGCGCCTCCCTTCCCTCCCCACCGCTTGTTCCCCATCGAAGCGACCGCCGCCCGCGCCCCGAGGGCTCATCGCTTCGACGAGCCGAGCGGCGGCACGGTTTGAGCTCCCACCACTTCTCTCGTTCTCTCTCTCTCTCTCCCTCTTTGTTCTTCTTTCGCCTGCCTACCGATCACGGCCTGTCGCCTCGACGTTTTTCACTCCTCTTCCTCCACTTCACCTCCTCCTACTCTTGCGGTCGTTTTCGTCGCACACGACGTGCCGCCGCCGCCGTCGCCGCCGCCGTCGACTTTTCGCGCGCGTTGCGAGACAGGGAGATTAAAGGCTAACGCGCGCGCGGAACCCGACGATCCTTATCGCGTGCCGCGCGATGCGTAGAAACGCGCGCAGGCTCATCTTCTTCCTCTTAGCCTAGCGGCGTTCACCAACGTGAATCGCACGCGACTTAACATAGGCGTTGATGCGTAGATCGATATCGGCGATCCGTTAAATGTCAGCGACGCATTCCACGGATAAATTGTCTGGTAGATGAAAAAAAGCGTCGATCACGCTTGAAGCAAAAATTTGTATCACTACGCTATTTCAGTTATTAAATTATGTAAGAGTTGATACTTGAAATTATTCATTCTTCTCTTCTATTTGAGATTTTAAATAAAATTAAGATGTTTACTTTCTAGAACTTGGAATTTTTAGGAGATTTCTTTGTGAAATTTATTAATGAGCCACGGGGAAATTTTGGAATTTTACCTTTTAAATTTAAATTCCGTCTCTTTCTGAAAATATTGTTTTTTTAATCCTTTTTTCTTGATAATAATAAAATATACAATTGATATCGACAATTAGTTACAATAGCAATAAGTACAATATATCCGCGTATATTCATGTGCATTCTTGCGTTTTACGAGTTTTTATAAAAAGAAATCAAGATGACAGTAGAAGACAATAATCAGAATAGAGTAGCTGACTATTTTTTAATTAGTCTTTTTTATATTATCCTATAGTTTTCACGACTTCAATTGTAGAAAATGATAGATGTAACCTGTGGAATCCCTGTCTTCTGCTAATTTGCGATATATATTTTTGTTTATGTTACTTTCTTTTTAATTTATTTCAAAATTGTATTAACAAATTTTCTGATCTTATCTTGAATTTTGAACAAAAGTATCTAGAAAATCCATCAATTCTCAATAAATTTTTTTATAAGATTTCAATAAATACTATAAGAGTCAGTTTCATTGAAGAATTAAAATATCTGGTAATGATAACCAAATGTATTTTGTTTAACGTACTGATGTAATATTTAGTAAATATTATGTATCGAATGAAAATGAGTGAGATTAATAACGAAATTTGATGGAAAACGATGAGATGAAACCCTGAAACAATATGTGTTTTTCGAGAAAATCAATCGAAACTCCTAATGTCAAGACAACAATACTTTAGCAATGTTTTTCTTTATGTAAAAAATTGTGGCAAAAATTATTTACTGTTGTTTTTAGTAGCAATAGCAAATATTTTAATCGAAATTAACAATAATTTGATATTTAATATTAAAAATAAATAAATACAAGCAGAGAGAGAGAGAGAGTATACTGAAAAAATTCTAACATAGCTGTCAAACGTATTTTGTTTATTGTATTAGTGCAATATTTAGTAAAAATTATTAAATATAATAATTAAGATTAAATAGAACAATAAAATTGTTATAATTGATTTCCATTATATTATATTTTGATTGAAATTATTTCATCGAAGTTTTAGTAACTATCATCTAGTCATGACTATTCCCATCAGACTTTTTCGATATTCTATCGTTGTCTATTAAGATTTCTGTTAAAATTTATTTTTATGTACTATATTTAACTTTTTGGTATCATTATATATATATATCTATATATATATATGTATTTACATATGTTGTACACTTTTGATAACTAAATGAACAAAACTTTTTTGGCAACGTGATCAACTACATACATATATCTCGCAAAGTTGTGTAACTAAAAAAAAAAGGACGCCTATCTTTCGCGCGGTATCCATCTCCATGAGCATAAACGCATTTAGCCAGCGCTCACCGCGCACAGCGAGTTTTAATTCTCATTTACCCCAAAACCGGAGGGGCGGAGACGCAGTCGAACCAAGCATCGATTAAAAAAAGGAAGCGACACAGAAAGAGACAGATAGAAAGAAACCGAGAGCAAGAGACAGAGACAGATAGAGTGGAGAAAAAGATCCACTGATATCCAAATCGGTTCCTGCTTCGATGCCGCTTCACGGTGGCTAGGCAATAAAACGGCCCTGAGAGAGACGGAGGCACGACGTGGCGCACGACGAGGACGCGGCCGCAAGCGAGCGAAGCGTGCATGAGTGAGAGAGAGAGAGAGAAGGATGAGAATAGGAGACGACCGCACGTAGCCGCAGGCAAGGGCGCGCGTGAGCAGGCAAGCGAGCCTTCCGACCGATCCCTCTGGCCGCGTCGCGCCGCGCCGCACCACGCTGTGCCGAGTCGAACCTCGCTTCGTCTCGTCTCGCCTTGCTGTGGCTGTGTCGTGCCGCGCCATACCACGCCATACCGCGCCACGCCACGCCGCGCCGCGCCACGCCGCC
>NW_017305485.1:4097958-4106664 GCF_001594115.1 Trachymyrmex septentrionalis
CGCCCCACGCACGACCAACCACGACGCGCGGCGCCCCCCGTCGCTCCTCCCGGCCGTCGCTTACCCATAGCCGACGCGCGGCCTCGGCGCGCCAAGTTCGCCGCGTACAGCCGCCAGCTACCGCTCGCCTCCTCACAGTCCGTCACCGTCGCTCGTCGTGCGAGCACACGCGGACGTTTCCGCAGTCAGGCTGCACGCGCTGCGTGTTTTTGTCGTCGTATCGTTGACACCCTGACGGATTTAGATCAGCCCCTGGGTGCTGGTAGTAATATGCACGAGGGTGAATTCCCACGTTGCACTTCCGATCCAACGCTCATAAATTTCCGCGGTTCAGGAAATTAAAGAAAAAAAATTCGATTTTTTGCAGAAAGGATTTTTTTTTGTTCGAGGAAAATCGAGTGATTCGCGACTCGATTGCGATCTCGACTTTTGACAGAAGCGCTCCTTTCAGTGCCAAAGATTCAGTGAAAGCGGGACGTTACTCGTCTATCGCGTAAGAAACTTGTGAACGAGTGCACGTCGATTGTTCAATCGGCTATTAACTGTACTGTGCGAGACAGTTGTTGAAAGGGGTGAGAAGTTTGACGAGAAACAGCAGGAGCGAACGTGCCACGACAGCCGTTTCACCCCGTGAGTGACAAGTGGTCGGCGACGCGTGGTTAACCACGTGGCGCGGTGTGTGCGCCGGTGTACAACAGTCGCTCGGGTGGCGCGTGAACTTTCGCGGGACTCTCTTTCCTTTCCGAACGAACGCGCGCGCGCGCGCGCGTGTGTGTGTGTGTGCGCGTGTGTGAGTGTGTGTGTGTGCTAAACTATCAAGCGTGCACACGACGACAGGCAAGTGACAGGTAGTCGTCGATCGTTGGTCTACGCGAGCGAATGGAACGTTTTGCGGCTTACATCAAACGTTTTCGCTCTTTAGCCTGAGAAAGTTAACGATCGACCTTCGCCCATCGGTCTCTCTTTCTCGAGACGGTCGAGAGCATGGTGCAACAGTGATTAGTCCGTCGTATATCATCGTCGGTGGCCAACAGCAGTTGCAAAGGGAAGAGCGCGGGGTCCAGTGGTGGGTAGTCTGGTCTCACCGTCGCAGGCCGCCGCGAGATGCTGAGAGCCTCAGCCGTCCAGTCCAGCCAATCACGTAGGGTGTTGCGATCTGTGCCGAGGGCCGTCGCGGCCTGCTAAGATGACCGCGCGTTTACACTCGCTGAGGCACCAGGAGAAGAAATCAGCCGGCAGCAGCCACAGGCAGCACCATCAGCATCAGCAGGCCGTGCATCAGGGTCCGAGCCCGGCACCGAGCCCCAGCCCCAGCCTCAGCCCGAGCCCGAAACATTCGGACGGTCGAAGAGTGAGTACAAGCAGCGTGTATTTCAAACCATCGGTTTCAATCTTTCACTCGGAGACCGACGAGCGAAGGTTTTTTTTTTCCCCTCCATAACTCTCCGGAGTTTGACACCAATCTGTAACTCGGTTACTAATGCTTGTAAGACTATTTAATAATTTATGTTAAATACTAAAAGGCATTGTTTAATTTAAAAGATAAAAAAGATCTCTTACTTAATCTCAGAAATGCTAAATATATTTTAATTATATAAAGGTAATCCAAATTTGTAACATAAAGAAAGTTGATTTTTTGACAAAGAGATTTACACAGTGAGTGGGTTCGATAAATACACCGTCAACTTCGGGAGAGTTAAGAGAGGCTATCGGTTACTTTTATTTCGGTATCAGCGGTACATTAACGTTCCTAAAATATTAATCAAGGAAAATGTACGAGATGCGTGAAGTTTAAAAATTGCAGCGCAAGCGCGAACGTACGGATTTAATTCGAGATTTTAAGAATGAAAGGAAAAAAGTATTTAGATAACTCGGACCGTGTGGGAATGCGATATCCTCATCCCTTGCCAAAACGCCAAACTCACCCTACCTCCCAATTTATCTTCTGCGCACTTAATCTGCGATTGTAAGTCCTGTGACGCGAATCCGATATTGGACACGTGCGTCGTTTATACAACCGCTCGCCACCCATCCCTACATGAGAATTCGCTGATTTGACCGATGAACCTTCAAGTATATGGAAAGCGCGACAGCATACCTGTACAATCTACAATGAAATTTCAAACTTTGAGCCTTAATTCATAAGAAACCACTCACGGAAATGCGAGGGGTATAATCGATTTGTCAATTTCTTATGACTTAAAGTTTTATGCCTTAAAATCTCATTGTAGACATCACTTTAGAACACGAAATGCGTCGCTGCGAAAAATATTTCTGGTAAAGATACGGAACTTTTCTCGATGATACACAAAATTAACTTTCCTTCGCGATAGAGTTCTCTCAATTTTAATTTTATTTACTTGAATTATCAAAATACTTTTTATTACTGATATATTGATTTATATCGATTTAAGCAAAACGCTTCTTCGGCTGTGGAATAAAGTTTTATTTTCATCTGTATTTTTATAGAGCGTGGTATTTTCACAAAAAAAATGTCTGATTACATTTAATACAATATCATTGTTGTATCACAAATATTATTTTATTACGATGACGAAATTATTTTAAGATTAATCATAAATCATCGAGATTACATTTCCGACATTTTACTTGTACTTTCGAACTGTGAAAAATGTAAAGGAAGAGATAACATTGCCAGTCGCGACGTTCAGCATGACTCTAGGAAAAAGTTGGCGATTAAAAATTTGCGGTAAAAAGGAGTGCCAGCTCGACATTACTTCTGACCCTGCATCCTCTCTGTAATCTACGAAGTGGGTCAGACTGCCGGTCAACTCGGCAGATTCAGCGAGATCGCGGATTTCGAAGGTCCGACCTTCGCTCGTTTCCGGATCGTTAAAAAAAAAAATGCACGGCGGCGATAGATACGCTACACGGGGGCATAAAATGGATATCGCTCTCCACGTGGACGCGCCGTTAAAATCCCAACGAAACGCGGTACATACACGAACCGTTGAGCCATTAAGCGGCGAGATACGCGTGCCGATAGGCGAGATTGAAATACACCGTGAGGAAAGATAAAATTCGATACGTTAGAACTGATCGTATCGTGCACGCATATGCCCACATTTCCACCAATGTAGATTCATTTCAACCTTGTTTCAACTTATTCTTTAGCTTTTTCTTAACTTCACCATCTATCTTGTAATCTGGCTCTCTTAATACGAACGAAACGAAATTTTCAATCTCAAATTTCGCCCTCCTTTTTCTTCAAATTTCGATTTTTAGTAAATAAAGGTCTTAACATTTAAACAGTTTAAAAATTATTCAGTAATATTATAATAAAGATGTTCGATAGTTAGTAACCCTGAATTTTATTTTTAAAGCTTAAAACTGAAGAACAGTACAAAAAATTTTGCCTAGACTTGGATTGCAGTCGGAAAGAATAAAAATAAGGTTTGCAAATGAAGAGTTAAGAATCGGAAAAAGATTAAGAGTAAGTTGAAGAGTCGAGATTAAAAAAAGTTAATCTACATTGGTAGAAACAGGCATTAGTGGTGTAATTTTTTGTATAAATTAATTAAATTGTTTACGTCAAGATGGCAATTCTAAAAGAGGCAATCGTTCCGTCAATTTTTCCGAGTCGTAACACGAATTTTTATTTTTTTTTTGTTAACTTGTGGTTTAGACTTGATCTTACTTAGCTTAATGTAAAAATTGTACTTTTCTAGCTACAATTATTAGCTGATGATTTTTTAGCGGTAACTTTAATCGGGCAAGATTTTTTTCATTTCCTAGAGTGAACTTATAGTTCAGATTCAATCTCATTTAACTTGACGATGACATAGAAATTGTGTTTATCTTAACTTATTATGATTAATTACTAAAACTTTGAAAAGTTACTATGGATCAGTTTAGTGATTAACCTTAAGTAGAAAGATACAATTTTTATATTATCATCAGGTCTGAGAGCAAAGGTTGACTCAAAAATGAAAAACCGAGTCTTCATAACGATACCGTTGGGTTATTCAGAGCACGTGACAAGTGCATTTCCTTTGCTTCTCCTAGCGGTGCATCAAAACGCAGCGGGTCGCAAGGGCATGTCGCGGCACGAACACTGCGTGTCGGAGCCTTGTGACGCCAATTTGCGGTAATTGGACGTATTTACGAGCAGTTATCATATAGAGATCGTCCGGACGCGCCCGCCCGCGCGCGGTCGGCGTCGCTCAAAAAGCTGTAATCCAATTAATTCGTCGGTTAGAAAAATTCAAACGTCGAGGGATCTAAAGATGCCGCTGTACCGTACACCAGAATTTATCATCTATAACTACAACGTAATAATTGAATGATTTTTCTTCTTGCACTCTTTTTCCAAATTGCGCGGAAATATTCGCGGAATTACTCGATGAGAATAATTGAAGTTAAAGATTGACACCTCGCGGCTTCGAGGCGTCGCGCATGACGCACAAAGAGGCTCGTTCCGCAAAGTTTCGAGCACCGAGAGTACTCGCGCGTGATCCCGCGCGTGCACGCGTGCGTGAAATGCGGCACGGGTGCCCTTTTAAGGTGATCCACGTTGCGTGTGAGAGTTACGTTCGCTCTCGAGCGTGCCTCGAGCGCGAGCGGCGGTCTTCCTATTAGGAAAGTTTCCACAGCGACGAAAGGACGTAACTTCGTGCACTCGTCTTTATTAGCGGAGAGACACGCGCGGATGTACGTTGATAGTGCAGGAATTTTAGATAAAAAGTTTTTAATTTTCAGTGAAATTTTTCGAAGAATTTGTTCGTTTCAAATATAAAAAGATACGAGGAGAAGTAAGACGTATACATAGATATTAATCATTAATGATGAATCACAATTGTGCACTTAGAGAAGTGTTTTGTACGATATGTGGCTTGCAAAAACTCTTTAATTAAAAAATTTTCATCTAGAAAAAATCAACAAAAAGTTTCTCAATTAAAAAGTAAGAAAGTTTTTGTAAATTAAGCGAGTTAAACATTTTGTTGTAAAATTTGGTTATTCTATGATGTGGATGTTATTTTTGTATTTGTTTGTTAATTTTCACCTGCAAAATACACTTTGCAAAATATACTCCTCATTAATTAACAAATCACGTGGTCTCCTACACGTTCTTAATCCGCTTCATCTCAATTCGTTTCATACAAAACAATGTATAGTAGAAATTATATGATTGAACTCTCCCCAATGTAAATTTTAACTGTTTCGTCAGTAGTAGAGATCTTTGGAAAACAAAATAAATTTTTTACCGTTTCGGATTATTACCAAAAATCTGAATAAAATCTGGTATACTTGTCAAAGCTTTAACGAGTTTTTACCATCATAAAAGTTGAATAATATTTTATTTTTTACAGATTTATAAATGTACCAAAACTCACAATTAAAATATCGATGGTGTCTTTAAAGATCTCAGTTGCCATCGGAGAGTTAAATATTAACTTTCTATTCTATCGCACCTTATTTTTGTTTGCCTTCCCCTTCATGTTGAAGACGCAATTTTCCTTCCCTCATTCATGTAGTCTGGTAAACAAGTAAAGGAAGCAAAATAATTAATCTCACGCATAGTAATGCTATGAATGAAAATATAAAAGATCCACTAACACTTTGAAATTTTATCTAATCAGACTTATATTATGAGATATTTATAATTGGGACGTTTAAAGATCGAAGTTGAACGATTAAATAATAAAACATAAAAGAATTTCTCACTCTCGCTTGAAAACCTCCTTTTTCGCTTCTTGTGATAAGAAATTCAAATTTTTATTACGTCGTTGAATTATTATTATTTCGAGATCGGCTAAAGAAATTTCAAAAAGACGTCGTTGATCTAGTGATGAAACCTCGCAGGATTTCGAAACTGGTGAAAGAGAAGAAGGGGGGAAAAAGAGGAAAATAACGAAAGAGATAGGAGATGCAGTGGACGCCGGTCCGTCGTCGGGCGACGGTTTAATTGACGGCACTTAATGGATTGTCGTTATGCCCGGCTTAATTACCTGTCGCTCGTTGCCGCTAGTTCGCGCATTTTTAATCGATTTATCATACGCGAGACGAAGGCGACGACGTGCCCGAATATAAAAATGCACTGGACGGACATGCGATATCACATCTTTAAACAGACTTTCACCACTCTTTTTTTACCCAAAAAGAACGATTTTGCTAAAGTACTTAAAAATTTAGCTAAATATAGATCTAAAAATAATTTTGTTGGATCATCAAAATAATCATATAAATTCAAGGGTTGCCACAAAATCGGAAATCAAGAAAATCAGGAAAATCAGGAAAGCATCAAAAGAATTTTGAAAAATTTTCTGGAAAATTGAAGTTTTTGGCTTTACAGAAGATTAATATACGCATATCGCATTTACCAATTTTAGAATAGATACAAAAGAAAGAAAATTATAGATACAACTTAACAATTAAATGTAAGCAGTAATAACATTAATAGTAATAATTTACATCAAAAAGTTAAATTGTACTTTCAATAAAACATTTGATTCTTAAATCAAGACAAAAATACAAAAAATGTCAAAATATTATTGAAAGCATTAGGAAAAATCATGAAATTTTCTGAAAATGGGGGAAAAGTTTCTGGTATTTTAGGACGAGGAATTTGTGATAACTCCGCTCAATCATGATGAACAATGTTGCAAAAAATTTTGACATTTTTTATGAAGCAATCATGTGCATTTTACATAATTATTTTGACGGTCCGAACAAAATTATTTTTAGATCTGTATCTAGCTAATTTTTTAGATACTTCAACAAAACCATTCTTTTCTAGTAAAAACTAATCCAAAGCAGTAAATTAAATCTTGACATTTTTTATGAAGCATCTGTTCAATAAACTTTAACAGTAACAGTGATATCATTGTGACAATTTTCTACTTAACAATGCAACTGTTACGTGTGTTACATTTGTATTGTTGAATAGAAAAATGTAATATTGATATAATGTTACTGTAGTAGTGTTTCCTGGATATATGTCTGTAGAAAGAAAAATAAATGCAGAATAATTTTTTTACATACGCGAGCGCTATTAAGTTTAAACATCGGTCAACTTCGATATTTTCTGGCGACAATGCGATTGGCACAAACTTTTCTTGTTAAGGATGACATTCCTTACGTGTTATATACGAAAATAATTTACGATTACAATAGATTTACGCCTGTATCGTACTTTTTTAGCTTTGATATACACTTATATATACCGAAAAAAAAATGACCGTGACCGACTCGCTATTAGCGATGACTGTTGTTAAAACAGTCTGGCTGGGAAAAAAATTCCAGCGGTTCGCGAGGTGGTTTGCACGTCGATGCTGATTCACAATGCCGTCGCTGTACGTGACGCGAAGTCGCAAACAACGAGAATGTGATTTATCGCGCGTAACGCGCTAATCGGCGGCACTGTCAAAGTCACGCCGTCACGCCGTCACGCCGCTCACAGTCTGTGTCCCCTTTATCTCCCTTCTCTTTTTTCGCGCCTATCTTTCTAAGTCACGCCAGCTGGAAAGAGCGTCACGACGCTCGCGGAATTATCTCGAGGAATACAATTTTTCGGTAGCTATCGGAAAACGCGGTGGAATCGAAGTCTCGCGAAGGGAGTCCTTCCTCTTCGAAAGGCAAGTAGCAATTACGGATGTGTTTTAATAAAATGAAAAGAATTGTGAAAGTTTATATCTGTATCATGTATTTGAAAGTAATACAAAAAGTCTGGCGGCAATTTAGAACCTGGATACAAAATTATTTCAATACGTAGACATGTTTCTCAAAAATAATTAAGATAAAATGAGAAAATTCTTATTTACAAATATATATAAATCCTAAAATTGTATTGTGTTAAATGTAAATATTATTTATACTGGGCATTCATTTTTACATGAAAAGTAGTGCAAGTTTCCAATTTCAGTCACTTTTTTTACACAGATTATACATCTGATACATCTTTAAACATTCGAAAAGAAAATTATCAGACAAAACGAAAAAAAAAGAAAGGCAAAATTTGATGCGACTAAGTAATTCGCGCTCTTTCGAGCAATTAAAATATCAGTACTTTATTAACAAAAATTTAACAGAAGAAAATCGCGAGACTTTTCTTCAAGCATCATCGATAGACGATACTGTTGTATTATCCGCCGAAAGCGTCGTCAGCTTTCGTTCAAGGAACGGAATCAAAGCGAAAGGAAAAGGAAGGGAGAACAAATGGTCCACGGCTAACCCAGTTTCAGCCTCCGAATCGCCGAGGCGTAATTTAAACGCCTCTATTACAAAATTCCTCTCCCGCTTCACCCGCAGGCAACGCATCCGTATTCAATGCACACACACACACACACACACACACACACACACACACAAATGCACGCAACGCAACACGCAAGAGAGAAGAGCGAGAGCGAGGGCCATGCGAGAAGTCCATCGTCGACAGACGCGCGTCTGGCCCTCCCTCCACCGCGCTGCCCCTCCCTCCCTCCACCCCGCGCTCCTCGTCCGCCCTTCACGCGCGCCTCTCGTAATAATAGAAGGACGCGACGGAGCAAGAGTGCCGCGCCGGTTGGCGGCGATGACACGCGCGCGCGTTACACGCACAAGTGCGACACACGCGCGCGTGCACACGAATACACATGACCGCGCGGCGGTTCGCTCGTTTGTTTACCCGTCGCGGCGCTCCCGTGTGAACGCACCGCGTCGACTTCGCCTCGTCTTCCCGCCGCCCCCTCCCCCCCCCCCCCCCTC
>NW_017305485.1:4106764-4108342 GCF_001594115.1 Trachymyrmex septentrionalis
TCGACTTATAGACTTCGTCGCCGTCGACGTATCTGTGGTGCGCCCCGCTCTCTCCCGCACGCGTCCACGTCTTGTTATCCTTGCCGACGTCTCTCCGCCTCCGTCGCTCTCACGTGGTAGTCATAATTTCCTCCCCCCCCCTCTCTCTCTCTCTCCTCCTTTCTCGTTAGAGCCGACTTTGCTCGTCTTCGTCGTTCCGCACGGCGCTTCTGCTCGCTATCTCCGTCTCTGTCGCTCTATCTATCGCTGTTTCTCTCCTTCTTCATCTCTCTCTTTCTGCGGCGCTCTGTAACTCTCGCCACCTTCGTCTCTCTCTCTCTCTCTCTCTCTCTCGCCGTCTCTCTTCTCCCCAACCGTCTTCTCTCGATCCACACCGTGAATATCTGTCGTCTCCCGCCTCGGCGGCGGACGTGCCTTTGCCGGTCCGGCCTCGCCGTGCTTTCGCACGCTATCCTCTTCCCACGTGGAACGTCAGCGTTTACTTTTTTTTTTTTTTTTTTTTTTTACGTCTCCACACAAGCGTGCTGCACTCCTCGTCTCTTTCGCCTCCAAATCGTCCCTCCGCGATTCCGGTCCTCATTCGTTTCACGGGTTCTCATCTCGATAGATTAACTATTAGAGCATCCGGCGAAAATTGTCGCAGTGGCATCTGCACGAGAGATAAATTCGCCCGGCGACTCGAGCTTCCGAGACACCCGGTGCGTATACGCCCTCGCCTCCGTCATCCATTTCGGTCCTGATCCACTTTATTCGGCTCTACGAGCTCGTATCTCCGCTCATCTGCGAAGTGCGGCTGTCGCACGTCTCGGAAACCGTCCTCTCTTCCCCTCGACCGCGTTTGCCGCCCAGGCCGCGTCTTGGTGAACGACGTCGGCACACCGCCAGCGAGCGGAGAACCACAAAGAAGTTACAGATTATTCGGCACGTAGAGACGCTCGTAAAGGAGACCGGTCTGGGTTTCTGAAAACCTAGTATTTAACGACTTTTCAAGTGTGGTACCCGCGACTCCTTGAATCGGAAATCCAAGAAGAGAGCCGTAGAAGAAGAAAGGACTGGTTTTCTGCGAGAAACCGATGCGGCCGTACCTTCCGTATGTTTCCCATGGAAGAAAACATCGATATTTCAGACTTGACAATGTGAGGATGTGACTCCACCGGCTGCAGCAACGTTCGAACCTTCTTGAGACTGAAATGGGAACGAGGCGAATGCGAGAAGGTAGTAGCACAGCGTTCCTGAAGGAATGGAAATCGACTGAAGAAGTAGAAGAAGAAGAAGACGGCGAGAAGCCGATCCCGTCCAGCTCGCGGACCTTATCTGGACCTAAACCTGCTTACGTTCAATCTGGAACCGGTAATGTCCTCGTAAAATCGTCCTAGACCACCCAGACTCTGCGCTTACCTTGAATCTAGTTTCGAGAAAAAGAGAGACGCGGAAGCGCGTGAAATAGGTTGATACTCTCGATAGCGTCTGGACTTGGCAATGGACGTATCCGCCTTCCTCTCTCTCTCTCTATCTCTATCTCTATCTCTATCTCTCTCTTCCTTTTCCTCTCTTACCTCCCGGATGCTCTGTGTCATT
>NW_017305485.1:4108442-4119467 GCF_001594115.1 Trachymyrmex septentrionalis
ATCTCTCTATCTCTCTCTTCCTTTTCCTCTCTTACCTCCCGGATGCTCTGTGTCATTCTCTCGCCTGTTGTTTCGCTCGCTCGCTCGTCACGCTCATCGCCGGCGGCACCTCGTAAATCAACCTCTTCCGCGAAGCGCCGACAAAAAAAGAGTAATAGTACTCCGGCTAGGATAGAGGAGCGTGCTGCATCTAGGCAACACGTTGACCTACTGTCGCTAATTGTAAGAACTCGGACGAAAGCTATTTCAAATTATTATT
Source organism: Trachymyrmex septentrionalis (assembly GCF_001594115.1). NCBI lineage: Eukaryota > Metazoa > Arthropoda > Insecta > Hymenoptera > Formicidae > Trachymyrmex > Trachymyrmex septentrionalis. The sequence goes on from NW_017305485.1 coordinate 4,108,702, forward strand.
AGTTTTTTTTTTTCTACCATAAAGAACCTCGGGTTCTTCCGGCAACGCCCTTACAGACTTTTGTGGTCGTCTACCTTATCGAGAAACACGTAGGAATCGATATTTCAGATTGGAATGTGTTCAAAACTATATATATATATACACTTGATTCATATTGATGAATATGATTAAAAAATAAAACCTAGTTAAATGAATTCAGAGGTTTTAATGAATCCTGAACACCTCTCGACTTTTCAAATAACAGACATCTCGCAAACAATAGTAAACAGACATATAAATGTCGAACAAGGAATCGTAACATCGTTGAAGTTACGATATATATATATATATATATAAGTAATAGGGTCGTCTGTCGATTTGAACTGTTAATTTTGTTCGAGAAATTTCTAGGATTGTGTAATTCTTAAAAAATGCGATATTACGCTGAGCTAATTCGACGTGCGGAAGGAAATTTAGCGTTCACACTGTTTAAATTGCTCTTTGTCGCAAGAGTTCACGGTTTGAGTTCCATGATAATTTGATAATTCGCCGATTACCACTTATATTTCTTATTAAAAATATCATCTATAAATATTGTATATAGTGTGAATAATTTGATGTAATCAATAGATTAAAAATTGCGCGGTTTGCAGAATCAGATACATGTATATAAATTCACACAAAAATATTGAAACACTAAGGCCGATATGCATAGGCAATTCTTATATCTGAGACTCTTAAGTACTTAAGATGTCATAAGCCAATCAGACAGAACCGTATTAGCATCTTAAGACGTTACTTAAGACGGTTTTAAAATAAGAATGGACTATGAATGTTATCATAAGATACGTTTCGACTGAATGCAGGATATTTCTTTTATTTCATTATACTTATTCGAATCAATCCAAATCCGTATCGTAATTGTTAATCAATAGACGTTCAACTTTATTTCGATAGATACAAATACTATAGAAATATTACCTCGATTCCCTCGACTCGCAATACATTCCGCGATACATTCCGCTCTTGAACAGAATAATTAATGTTGCTTGACGGATAATTGTTCTGTTCTTCTCTGAGACTTACAGATCACGTTGTGTTGTTGATAGATGTGTTAAAGAAATATCGTTTTTCTGCCTCCTCTTTTTCAGGCTAACAAACCACTAATGGAAAAACGACGACGAGCAAGGATCAACCAGTCCTTGGCGGCGCTGAAGGCGCTCATCCTTGACAGCGCCCGCCTGGAGAACACCAAGCACAGCAAGCTTGAGAAAGCCGATATCTTGGAGCTTACGGTCAGGCATCTGCAGCGGCAGAGATCGCTCGCTCAGCCCGGCCTGTCCAGGTACAAGGCGGGATACCAGGACTGCTCCAGAGAGGTAAGAGCACACTTTTCTAATTTTAGAGAAAACGCGACGTATATTTTTTTTCAATTCGCCAAGGTTTTTAGAGTAAGATAACGTAGGCCACTGGCCCACGAAATTTTAGTTCGACAAAAAAAGGAAAGCTGCATTAAAAAAAATTTATCATTCACTTGCCACGCAACAAGATGTAAAATTAACTTGAAAATTTTAGTATTTTTTCATTAATTGCAGAAAAAGAACATAAAGAAAGAAAAGCATCGAACTTATTCGAAATATATTCTGAATCCTGTTAAGTTTAATACTTCTATCATGATTATTAAGATTATTAAGTTGTAACAAATTCAATCTGTTTATAACATGTAAAGTTTATAACATGTTTATAAATGCTCGTTCGATCGATTTAAAAATATTTTTCAGAATAAAATAAACTCTTATTTTTTTTTTAGTATACATAATAATGACTTTTTCCGAAACTTCTAATAAGTATATTTTCAAAGATCAATTATTGTAAAAAAAATATTTTTCTTAAAGATAACCGTTACTTTTGAAAGGGAGAAAGTAAATTGAGTTGTCACTTTCCTGACCAATAGAACACTTTTCTGTGTGTAGCAAATGAGTGATATCTTTTTTGTTTCCGATAAACCTGATTGATACCATATCTCTGAGAACAAAACGAGAACACCGTGTCGGTGTGAGGCAAGTCTGACGCGGAAAAACGTGGGTTTTGTGCGTCACATTTGCCATTATACTCCGCACGTTTCGTCACCGGGGGTAGCACGAGGAAGGGACGCGCGGGCGTGGATGAGGTAGCGCAGAGGGTGGTGAAAAAATTCCAGCGCGTCCAGGGAGCGTGTAATCGGAGAACTCGGCGGAACTGGTTCGTGTTACATGACGGATAGGGATGGGGAAGGAGAGATTCTACTCGGTGGAAGAATCTACCCGAAACCACCCTGCCTTCTCTCTCTCCCCCCCCCTCTTTCCCCTCTCTCTCTTTCTCTCTTTCTCTCTCCTGTTCCCTTTCTCTTTGGACGACGCGACGATAGGTATCTTAACGTATCGGGTTGTCGTCGGAAAGTCTCACGTGTCTCCGCGAAGCTCAAGCGCTCGTTCGTTAAGGAACGTCCAGTCGCGAAACGTGGGGAAACTCGTTGAAAGCGGACACCCTGTAAGTGCTATTGCGCAGAATTCGCCGGATGAACCTTGCGGTCCGGGTCTCCAGTAGAATTAGATAGTCAACTGATCGGAGGAAGTGGGATGGAAACAGTCCCTTAGTTTTCGGTCTCTCCGCGCGAAGATTCGGCATAAAATTGACCGGAAATGTAACTAAAGGCAATCAATTTCTGTATATAGTGAATACTACATTGACGTATTTCGGTAACTGTGACTCCCCGATTTGATAAATGATATATATAATATTTATCTTTTAATAATAATTTAAATATTATTGTACATTATATTAAATGTAGTTCCACAACACGGAAACGTCACACTGAGAAAAAAATAAATTTGACCAAATATAGAAATTTCCATATTTAACTAGATTTATTCCTATCTAAATATTCTTGTCTAAATTCGTATCATATTAAATTAATTTAATTAACTTTATTTAAGTTTAATATGCTTGTATCTAAAAATTTAACAAAATGCTATCAAAATAATTATGTAGGGCATTCAAGCACGATCAACAAAGCTGCAAAAAAGTTTTGACATTCTAACAACTAGCGTTCTACATAATTTTTCTGGTCTACAAAATTATTTTCAGATCTGTATAAATTCTCAAATATTTTAATAAAATCATTCTTTCCATATATATATTTCTCTCTGGAGAACTTTAAAAAAAGCATTCGATCCTAAAGAAATGCAAAACTTTACAAATTTCTATAGAATGTAGTATAACTGAAGTGAGAAAGATTATGATTTTTTGCAAAAATAATAATCATAATCTTCTGTTATTATATGTAGGATCTAACATTTCTATATCAGATTCGTGGCATTTGATTATTATCCCTCTATCAAACTCTATCTTCATTCCCTTTGTTTATGATCTGAGTTTTTTTTTATCAAGTTCAAGCTTCTTTAAATTCTAGGCTTTCAAAAAAAAGGTGTAAAAAAAGAGTTACTTTTTAACATTTCTATTACATTACCAAATAATTTCTTCAAACATTTTTTCATTCGAAGTAGAGTATATTTAATAAAAATTGAATTTCGACGAAAATGAGGGTGAAATGTATGCTCTTGTACCAAGATTGCAGATGGAGATATCAAGTCGTTACGCGCCTCTCTTATATCTTCATGCATCTTTTACCTTTCTCTCTCTCTCTCTCTCTCTCTCTCGCAATGCGTATCGAATTAATGATAGCATTAAACGGTAGTCCCATTTGCAAGTATCTACCTGTCCCTTGACAAACCCGTTATTCAGGACGTATTTTTTTTTTTTTCGAACACCATTTACACCGCGGCATTTCCGTCTTGTATCTTCATCGGTGCGGCGCGGCACGACACAGCACACAAGCGTGCCGCAGAACTCGAGGCGTCGAGTCGATTGTCGGCTCGCTCGCCTCAACAAAGCGCACTTGTCACGACACAAAGCCCGGCCGTGCGCGCTCGTACCTGTCGCGCGCGACCGCCTTATCGGAATACTCACCGATAAAGTGTCGCCGACTTCCTCCCGCCGCTGGGATACCGCCGATCGAAAGATGCAGGCCGCGCGTGCTAGGAAGTAACCGGGTGCCCCGGCGTCCGATAAAGGAGGGAACAAATTGGGAAGTTATTGCTGTCGTTTTGTAAAAATCACACATGTGCGCGGCACGTACACACGTATCCGCTCGGCGAGCGTTTTAATCCTCCGCGCGGTATCTTACGTCGAAGAGTAATCACTGTAATAAAAGTGTTACATAATTCGTACGAAATTGCTTTTCAAATTTTATTGCAACCTTTGCTCAACCATTTTGTTGCAGCCGCGTAATTATTTTCGAGTATATGTTATTTACACACACACACACACACACACACACACACACACACACACACACATATATATATATATATATATTACGCACGAGTGTTAATTGAAAAGTTCTGAGATTGTATTATACATATTCCGCGCGCAATTGCGTAACGCCGCGATGACGGCGTCGACAAGGCCAAGGTCTGCTTGCACACCGATCTAGAGACCAGTGTGTAAGCTTTCACGCTCTATAATTCGCTACATGTTCTGGAATATGGCTCGTGTAGATGTTTAACTGCGCCATAAAAAGGCGCTCCGAAAAAGTAATTAGGACACTTCCGAAGTGTCGAATCAATGGTACAATGAAGAAGCGGCAGCAACTCCGAAAGCTCAAAAACGTACAACGTGAATTCCGTGACATCCTCTTTAAGAAGGCAACTGGAGTGTCTCTTTCATTCTTGCGACAAAGGAATAAATCAAAACGGTAACACCAGGCTCTCTTTCAGATGTCATTTCGTCACTTATCTTTCTTGATCATTTCATAATCTCGAAAAACTTGGGCGAAAGAAAATCTCTTCCTGACAAAAAACAAGAAACAGCAGCCGTTTCTTTAAAGAGGATGATACGAAATTCGCCACTAAACGTTCTCCAATTGTTTTAAAGCGTAATAAAAAGTGTACGTATTCGATAGATCATTGATACACGAAGGTAGTTTTCTTCCAATGTCACAGCATCAAAAATGCAGAACGATACATCGGAATCTTTCCATCAGTCCTCACACATTTAAAGAAACTGGTTTAACGACGTATACATGTACATGAAGCTAAAAAAATCAACGTGTTAAAAATTATATCTGTTCATTACATTTTTTACTCTTATTTTTTTATTTATTAACAATCGACACGTAAAAATAAGCCTCAGTTAATTCGCCAACCTCGCGATTTGGAAATTTCTTCCGTGTTTATTTTTATTAATATAGATTAGCTTTAATCTCGTCTTGTTCTAAAAAAAATAAAAAATAAAAAATAAGTTAAATCGAAAGTGTAATTAATTTACATTGGTATTTTACAGAAATTGACATTAAAACGTTAGAAAAGGAGTCCGGTTACTTTAATTGATATTCTAATGAAAAATAGATAGATCAGAATTTCTATCTTTATTCTTCGGTTAAATCTATTAGAATTCTAGTCGAGATATAACCAGACACGCCCAATTATAATGAGCAGAATTCTGGTTGATATGATCAGCATACATTGGTTCGTTTTCAACCAGAAATTTTTCTCAATCAATGTGAAATCTTTTAATTTCGACTGCAGAAATACATCACGGGATGGGAAGGAAATTTCGCAACTCTACGTTTCGGCGAACTAGAAGAGCGTGCCTAAAATTTCGGATGGCGAGTTGAGCGCCGGGCAAAATCACGATGCGTGTGATGTACGAAGCGAGGTAGGAAGGAAGGAAGAAAGAAAGAAAGACAAAAAGGAGAGAAGTGGCAGAAGTTTCTGCGAAGCGAACTTTATGGTCTTACAAAACCGGCGGTCGACCAAGGCGACACGTTCTACCATCGTTCGCGATCTTTCCCATCTCCTTTCCACGGGATCTCGTCTCATCCGTCGAAAGTATTGTACATTTCTGCTCGTCTCTGCAAGCGCGAAATGCACTATGCCGTCATTCATTCCTTCCTCTTGAGACGAAGGAGCAAAATGGAAAACTAACGCGGCGAAATATTCGATATTTCACAGAAACTCCGGGGAGATCGGTAGCGCATGAAGATTAACGGGTTCCGAGAAATTCTTAACGCGAGTGCAATCGTGTAATAAACTGTAAATCGGTTTTCTTTGAAACGGATCTCGACTTGACGGAATTTTGATCTGAAACTAAACCAGTCATACACTCGACACTTGAAGGCCAGTTGTTGAATTTTCTTTGAAATACTCGACTACGAACGTGTCGAGGGATCCGGGTTCGTACATGTATATAATCCTAGGATAGAGGAATGACGCGATACACACTTTGAGAGGGCGAGAAACGCGATGCACACACGAAAACCAGGTCAAAAACTACCCACCCACGCATAGAGATGTTTCCTCTTTTACATGGAACACGTAAATGTTGTATGAAGAAATCTATTCCTAAAAATATATACTTATGCGTGTTCCGAGAGGCAAAAAAAGTTTAGCAACAAAGTTTTGTTTGTCAAATCATTAATAACGTATATTTACAAACCAAACAATCCTGGAATGTTAGCTGTCTTGTTAAATACTAAAGATAGTAATTAGCATTCAAAATAGTCACTTTTAACTGATACAAGCTTTATTAAGGCGTTTCGAAAACACGTTAACGATGATCATGCTTCTTTTCATGGATAAATTCTCTCTCCCAGGCAACCAACAGAACGATCTTCAGTTCAATGTAACCTTTTAGTTTAGTGTTTTTGATATTTAATTAGACGAAACACTGACACAATACTCCAAAGTTTTCTTATTTTCTTTTAATACATTGCCGCTTTAATAAAAAAGTAACAAAACTAAAATTGTGCACTTTTGAAATAATGACAAAATCAACTCTGAAGACTATTTTTGTTAAAAATACATATTTTTTTTTATTGGAAGAACGATACGTTTGTAACTCTCAATTTACCGCTAGAATACAAAAGTATCGCTTGTCATCTGATTAAGTTTGCAACGATTGTTTATAGAACAGAGGCATTTTGGAGTGATACTGCGAAGGAATGCTGTTGGTGCTAAAATAGTTATAGAAAAACGTCCTATTTGGAGTCATGCCATTTTTCCTTAAAAGGTTCCTTGAAACGTTGTCCCAATTTAGAATTTAAAAAATACTCTTCTGAAAAAAAAAAAGTTACCAATTTTGAAACGTCACGTTTCTATCAAAGCAGCGAATTATTACCTAGGTAGAGGCAAACTGATGACATTTGTCGTCATTTTGATATCTTTAGACATTATTTCAACGACAAAACAGCGTCAGCTTGTCGTCTGCGTAATAATTTGATAAATATACAAAACTTTATTAGCCGAAAACTTTTTTGCCGCTTTGCGTACCAAAGATTATCGATTGTTAATTGCTCTACTTTTCCGGTACTGTGATTCAAATTAATTTCTAATTCTTCCGAAACATCCACGTAGAGTCGAAAATACGAGCTTTCCGCTTCTCCTAATTGCGCTGACGCGCGCGATTAACCCACATTCGCAGATATCTATCCGATACGCGATCTTTTCATGCCCTCGAAGTCGTCGGTCTCTTTTCAACGCGTGGCGGCAGCCAATTCGGTTGCTTTATTTTGAAGCAGCGACCCATAAAAGCTCTCTCGCGCATTCGCGGCTCGCCGCAAAACTATTGTCCCGCAGCGCAGCGACGGCAATAGCTTTGCCGGCAGTTGCAATGCACGCTCGATACGCCACCGTGTAAAATATAGCGCGCGATACGCTATGCGATTAGAGATCAATCGCGCCGCTTCCGCCCGAATCGCCCGCCGCTTCCACTCGCAATTCGGCTCCCTTCCGGTCTACCGCAAGCTCTCGTGTCGCGGCGGTCGCGCGTTACTGACTTTTTCAGCGATTCATCGTCGTTTTTCGCGCGCACATTTTTCGCGTACCATCGTTTAAATGCGACATAATTCGCGGATACAATTTCCTAAGTTTCGAAATTTCACGTACGACTCCTCGAATTTCTTCCTAACTTGCGAAAAAAAAGAGAGAGAGGCGCTTGCCTCACAATGTATTAAAGTGATGGAAAGGACTCGCGCTCCGCGAAAAATCATTCATATTCTCTCGCGCATGATCGAATCGCAACCAATAATATGACGATTGTAATATTTGCCAATCAGTTTCTATTCAAATAAAGAGCTACAGAGCTACTAGATTTAGAAAATCGACCAATAAAGGCGAAATAACTTCGCTAACTTTACTTTTATAAATTGCTTGCGGACAACCAACAAATGTGGCGATTATTTAACATTCAGATTGAAGCCAACACAGAGATCCGATTTTTTTATTTTCTGGTTAACTTTTGGCTTAGATTTAAAGTCGCTCAACCCGATAATAATGTAAAAGTTGTCTTTTTCTAGCTATCACTAAACTGATGATTTTGTATAACAGTGACTTTACATGGAAAGAACGGTTTTGTGTCTAAAAATTTAACTAGATACAAATTTGAAAATAAATTTTATTAGACCATCAGAATAATGTATTAGAAAAATTTATTTCGAATTTCATAAAAGATATATGCCCTTTTTATAGTGTCTTAAATTCTTATACAGAAAAAATAATTGTGCTGGAATATTTAAAAATTTTATTAGATATACAAATATTAAAACAATTCTGTTGGGTCATTAAAATAATTACGCGGGACGCTTTCAAACCGTTTGCCAAAATATCAAAACTTTGTGTAGCATTGCTTCTCGCCATGAGATTCCTATAAGATTATTTCGATTCCGCGAAATTATTCTCAGATCTGTTATTTACCGAAATTTTTATTACATACTTCAGCAAAATCGTTCTTTCCCTCTAGGTCCGTTTTTATCGTTAAACTAGCGTGCACTTTTTTTCTTGTATTCAAAGCGAGATATAGATATGTTTGAAATTTAAAAATAAAAAAGAGAAAGTTGGAAAATGCGGGAACGAAAAAAAAAAAAAACAAAGCCCGCGGCGAATTTCGCGGCGTCTAATGCGCAATTCAATCTTCCTCTTTAATTATTTCGAAATATTGAACCGCCGAGGTACATTATTATAAAATCCCAGCCGATTACCTTCCGCGCACGGCACGTTAATCAGCGGGCCGCTCTAAGCGCGCGTTAATTAGTGATTCGTGGCGATAATGCCGGCCGGCGAAAAGTTTGCAGTTGCGTCGTCGCTCCGCCCGGCCAACGGGTTAAAGAGCGTTTTATCGCGCCGGTTGTTATCGCCGGCACGTACGAAATAAATTACGGGGCCGCGGGAAGGCCCGTCCGGGTCGCGCGCCAGCGCCAGGGAGGGATACCGGGCAACAAATAATCACGCGGCGCCGTTACTCGACCGTACTGCGGATTAAAGAGCGAAATATTCAATTACGCTCCGGCGGTCGATAATGACTGACGCGCGATACACCGCGCTCGCGGTTCAGAGCGGAATTTCCAGCGCGCAATATATTTCGACGTTGACTCGCACGAGTGTTGGTTTATCGCTGGCGTCATCCCCCGCAAAAATCGCGCCTCCACTCGTGAAACTGTCGCCGCGCTCTCCAGGGAAGATCGATCCGCACGATTCCTCGGGCCTAACGAATCTGTAACTGATTCAGAGCTTGGTACATCGCGAACATGCATACGGTTTATACATTACATGCGGCACACACAAATACACATTTCCGATTTTATATATCTGTACCGTCTCATTAATTCTCGACTGTAATAACAGGTCGTTTGTGGACCCGAAGCAAAAATTGCAGACGCGGCTGGTACGATCCGTAGGATTAATACTGTGAGATTCTAAATTGTAGGTAAAGAACTTGGAACTTTCTTGTATTAATCGCCGTAAGAAAAAAGGTTCACTCGCATTCTGTACTTTAAACTGGACGCTTTAGAACTTGGATATAATTTGCATACAGTTGCAGTTAGGATTAACCCTCTGCAATCGAGGTCTTTTTTGTCCAGCACAAATTTTTTTATGGTTCTAGGACTTCGAAAAATTTTAGGCTATTTCTTTTAAACATTTCTTTTACATTACCGAATAGTTTTTTAACAAGATATTTCTAGGAGAAGGAACCGGACGCCGTTCTTAATTTCGGAGAGTGTGAAATGTTGCTTGCGCCAAAAAAGGCTCAGGTTGCGTTTGGAGGATCCCAACTAAAGCTAAATGATAAAAAGTTTGATTTGTATTCTCAATATGCCGTATATTCCGCAACGATAAAAAAGAATTTTCACAGAATGTTCACATATTAATGTCACGAAAATCACTCCACTCATGAACAATATACATGTTAATCCTCACTTGATGTTGGCCTGTATATTGGGTTTGGCAGCAAAACCCTCGCTCCGTTGAGGGAGTTCGAGAAAAAGAAATGGAGTGAGATTATTCGCGGTAACGTGGATTGGCTGTCGCACAAAGCGAGAAGCTCGGTCTCTTCTGAACGACATGAGTTTCTGGCGCCGTGCCGTTCTCTAATATCAATGTGTCTCCGTGACTATTTGCACGTTTGCATAAAATTCAAGGATTTCAGCATGATTCATCCGCACAAACTGAGCGCGCGTTCCCCACCGTTACAACTCTTCGTTTACTGTGGAGACCCTCGAGCAAGAGCCTAGTCACGCGAGACAAATATAGCGGCAATATTTGACTCTATTGTAAAGTATATAGGTTTCCGCGAAGCTTTGCATAATCCATCCTATATACTCCTGCAATACATAGTGATTGCCGCCATATTTCTTTCGTGAAAAGATTGTTGGCGTTCATTTCTGTCAATATAGATTAGCTTTAATCTCCGTT
>NW_017305485.1:4119567-4119891 GCF_001594115.1 Trachymyrmex septentrionalis
GAAAAAATTGTTGGCGTTCATTTCTGTCAATATAGATTAGCTTTAATCTCCGTTTAAATTACTTTTCATCTTTTTCTAATTCTTAGAACTAGAAAAGACGAAACTTGAGAATCCAGATTAAACTTAACTTACACTGAGATTTAGAAATGAGCACGAGTGTCCAAACTCTTACTTGAGAGTCTCTACTTCAGTACGTATTTGTGTGTCGAAAGACCAGTATTTTTTCTCTTTTCTGCTGCTCCTGAATTTACTAAGAATCCTTACATAGAAAGGCTAAAAGTACTACAATTCAATTGTCGTGATTTAAGGCAGGAGCTTCCATTA
>NW_017305485.1:4119991-4127510 GCF_001594115.1 Trachymyrmex septentrionalis
CAAAGTACTACAATTCAATTGTCGCGATTTAAGGCAGGAGCTTCCATTAAGCCAAGAAAGTAATCATAAATTGTCTTACTATCTCACGTCCTTCCACAAAAGAAGCGACTTTAACTAACATCCAATCGACAGCTCTTCGTAATACGAAAAGACATTTCTGACCAGCATCACTCGCATCACACCGGTTTCTCATTATCGTGTTTCAGGTGAGCCGTTATCTCGATGCGCCAGACATCATCACGGGCAACACCACGCCAATGGATCCGGCGGTGAAGCAGCGGCTGCTTCGCCATCTCGATAGCTGCGTGTCGGAGCTTGATCTGGACCTGGGCTCGCGACCGGACAGTGGCCTGGGAAGCAGCCCGGGTAGCGTGACGGATCGCGTGGCGGGGACGACGAGCCCGGGTCCGTTGGATCACCACGTGCCGGTCGGACCGCATTGCAGCGCCGCGCTCACGCCGGCGGGTCTGATCAAGTCCGAGATCCCAGAGATGGTGGAGGCGGCGCGACCCGATAGCAGCACCACCGCTGGCGACGAGAACAACAACAGCAGCCGACCGACCTCCGCCTTCAGCCAGGTGAACCCGGCGACGTTGGACCCGCACCATCCGCATCATCCGTCGGGCTTGCCGGTCGATCAAGCCTCCACGTCGCAACAGAACCCCAACATGCTCTCGGTGGTGCAAGTAATACCCTCCCGATTGCCGGACGGCCAGGTGGTCTTTCTACTGCCGAGCCACTACGTGCAACTGGCAGCAGCGGCCGCGGCGAACGGCATCAGCATCGGGCCTAATCCGCCGACGGCGATCTGGGCGGCGACCAACATGTCGCTGCTCAAAGCCACCGATAAGCTGGCGAAGCGGCCGCACGAGGAGATCGGCCAAGAATGGCAGGATCCCACCGGCCTCAAGCCTAGCAAGAGCCCGCGAATGGAGCAGCCAGAGCAGCCACTCGACTTCACCACCACGTCCAAGAAGATAAAGACCGCTGGTTCGAGAAACTCGGCGCATTCCGGCGTGGCCGATCACCATCATCATCTGCGGCAGCAGCAGCAGCAGCAGCAACAGCAGCAAGCCCGTCTACCAACCGAGACCGGCGGTCCCATCATCCATGAGGACAGGCCGTCTAGTCATGCGGATAGCGAGGTCGCCGTCGGCATGCCCTCTCCGTCACCAGTCGGCCAACAACCGGTCAAGGATGAGGAGGGTATGTGGAGACCGTGGTAAAGATCCGAAGGCTCTTTATCTTTGTAAATAAAAGTGTGTATCTCGTGAAGCGCGCGTGCGAAACCGGAAGTCGTGCCGGTGCGCAGCTGCGATCGTCGTCTACTGCGGAAATCTTCCTATTACGATAGCTACGATCAGGTCGTGTATATTCGATACGTATCTGGATGATCGGTCTCGGTTAAGCGAAATTAACGGTTATTATTGAGAATAATTTCTGGAGGCGTAAAACTGTCGTAGATTTTAGGTTACTTTTAAGGTAGTGCGTCATTGAAAATTTTTTTAGTCTGGGTATACGACAAACTTAATCTTCTTTTCTAACTAGGAAATCGGAGATTGCAGGAAAGAAATTTCCCGCGATTTGTTTTAATTAGAGACCCTATAACAGTTTGATCACGAATGATTTTGTCAAAATCCTATTCAAAAGAAATATATACGTATATGTACCATCTCCACTTTAATCTGTTCTACAACTTTAATTAACTCTTTGCGGCATAGCGGAGTCACCTTTCTCTATTCAGTTTTTTTTTTTTTTGCGAATTTTACAAATTTTTGGTGATTTCAATATTCGAAGTAAATAAATCTTTTTCCCTCGTAAGATTTTGGAAAAAAAAATCGTGACCCGACTTCCGTGTTATAGAATCTCTTTCGATGTTGCAAAATGTTCAGTTCGGCACACCGTGCGATTTCGAGGATACGTCCCTGGGCGAAAATGCGCGTACGTTTCGAAAAGTGCTCCTCAATTAACGTAATGTAATTCTCAAAAGGGTGGCGGCGCGCGAAGCCAAAAGTAATTAACGCGCGATATTTATTTACGTTATTATTATAGAATTGGCAATGACACAATTTCGCGATAATACAATCCGCAATCGGCGAATTTTCACAGGCGCGGGAAATTAACGCGATTGGCGTTAATATCGAGTGGTATGCTAATTGGTAGGGAGGAGAGAGGACACTTGAAATTACCCTTTCGCGCAGCTGCAAAGTCGATGAATTTTACGTACGTCGAAACCGTAAATTTATCCCCCCCCCTCTCTCCCCTCTCCTCACCCCCCCCTAGATGAAAATTGTTTCACCGATCTCGAGATTTTCACGCTCGAGGCAGAAAACCGAGGAGGAAAATCGCGGCTAACTTTTTTCTTTCTCCCCCCCCCTCCCCCCACCCCCTCCTCGTCACACCACTTGCGCTCGACTGTGGAAATGAGTACACGGAAAAGGCGTATGCGCATTCTCGCTTAATAACTCCGGCGCGCGGGAACGTATGACGTCAGCACATTGCCGTACGCGCCGTTTCTTGCGACGGGCGCTAATGAAGCCTTTAATTTGCATCGCGTCCAAAAGCGCCGCCGCCCCGCCGTCGCCGCGGTCGTTAAAATCCGCTGCAAAATCTCGCGAGAGCCACGGCCTCGAATAACGGCGTTCTCGACGCTTCGGTTGCATCGCAGCGGGATTCTCGTATATCGGCGAAACGATTTCCGAATCGGGGCGACTTCACCCGAGGGTTGGGGAGGTGGGGGGGGGTGAGAGGGGAGGGAGGGATGAACGTAACGAGCGAAATCGCGGCGAAAACGTGTAACGCGCCAACGTTTAACGATCTTGTAGCGTGACTCGGGAAAGATTAAGCGCCGTGCGTTTCCTTTTATTTCAAAGACCACCCTGCGTTGCCGCGAGCGTTATTTTTAGGAACGTTCAGAAAGGCGAAGACGTATTAATCTCTGACGGCTATTCTAATTTCGTTAAACATAGCCGTGTTCCATGTGGAAATGAGCCACTTCCAGGCCTTTGCCCATCTCGCCAGCTGAGTATTTAATCTTTATTTTAACCCTCCGTCTGTAGTCTGGGACTTCTTTTTTTTTTTGGCACGAATAAAATTTCACTCAAATTTCACTCTTACTTTTGCTCCTTCACACAATTTCGGCTGTTCCTTGTCGAACGGCATGACTGCGTGGACCATCACATAGTGTTGAGTTCAGATTCTCACTAGAGTGTTACTCAAGTATTATTGCTCCTTGTTGTTTATCGTACATAGAGACAAGGATAATGTGATATATACCTGGAGAGTAGTTCGGATTCCTCATCCAAGTAGGAATCTGAATACGTCTACAGGTGAATACAACTAACGTGCACAGGTAGCATATATATTTTGACTGTTCATTGCCAATATTGAAAATCTACATTAAGAAAAATATCTTGTTGAAAATGAATGAATCAGTAGATTCTGTTGTCAATCATCATTTCAGATTCCGTTGTTATAATTGTACATATGGTTTTCTGATCAACCAGAATTATAACAGATTTCACTATAAAATTCTGATTTATCTGTTTTCCACTAGAATTTCTATTAATGCAGCTTTTGCAGACTTTTTGCAGCGTATAATTTACGTTACGTGTGCTATGCACTTTTAACACTGGTAGTGAATTTTAGAGACTACAGCCTTTAGGTTACTGCAGAAATATTGCTATCATCTCTTAAGAAGTGCTTGATTGATAGTAGTTTAGCAAAATAACGATGATGCATATCGATAATCGTGAATGTGTTGAATTAAGATTTTAACATATAAAAGACATCGTTAAAAAAAACCTATTTTAGTGTAACAAAGATGTTGAAAAATAACTCTGAATTTTTTCGAAAGAGTACTTAGGCTGAACGAAAAAGATCCAGATTGCAGACGGATGGAATAAAAATACGATTCCAAAGAGAGAGTTAACTTATATTTTTGCGTATACTCCTCTTGATCGAACTAATCCATCGGATTGATCTGAATCAGGCTTGCGTCTCTCTCTATCGAGGAAAATTAACGGAGAACAAGTATGGGATTGAGAATGCGGAGCAGAATCGACGACACGCAGCGACGCGAATGTTTCGAGGAGCGGATGCCAAAATAGAGCGAGTGCGAGACAGGATTGTATAAAAAAAAAAAAGCTATACGCCTAAACTTCTGCGATTTTGTCTGAGAAAACACAGCGAGGAGGCAAACTGCCGCCTCGTCTGGCGAGGCCACTCGGTTTCGCGACTTTGCGATTGTGCAAGCGACAAAAGAAATCCTTCTGACGTAGTTACGCGTAAAAACGCGTTACAAGATAACTGTATGTATGTAAATGATGGAGTAATTTAGTTTACGATTACTAATAAAAAAAGAGAGAGAGGGAGTGAAAGGCAGTGTGCGTGTGTGAGAGAGAGAGAGAGAGAGAGAAAGAGTGAGAGTGCGTGCGTTTTAGTCCGCCATTCGTGTACATAGCCTCTCGATCGGAATTATTGCTATTTGCGAGATATAGATTTATTTTGATGTTACCTAGGTGTATATATACGGCGTAAGAGAAAGAGGATGCGTTTGTGTGCGTGTATTTTGCGTGAATAGCGAACGATTCGTCTGTGGAGGCGCGACCAACAAATCGCGCTCAGCGTAGCGAGGAGTCACCATCTCACCACCTAATTTACGTCTCTAATTGCTAAATATCCTGGGATTCGAATTCCTTATTCGATGTACTTAGACACGCAGTCAATATAGGCATGTATATTGAACTGTACACTACGCCGTGTTTTTTATTATTCCCTGCCCAATCGAAATCGATTTTCCAATTTCTATGCACTGAGAAAAATTTTGTGATTACGTGATGCTATAATTACAATTGTTATTGCTACAATGTTAGTAACAATTATATTTGTAGTTTTATAAAAAAAAATATACATAGTTGGTACCGAAGATGAATATAATTTATAGTTGTTATTATCTTAAAAATAGTTACAATTAATATAACTTAATTATTATTCATTTTTTCTCTCAGTGCAGTTTCTAAGAGTTGATCCTCAAGAATTCTTTCTTCCCTTGATTGTAATTTGTATATATATAAAAATGTATATTTTTTAATGAAAAAAAATCTAGTTGCATTAATTCTGGAACAATTCTTAAATAAACCACAAAGATACAAACGGACACTTAAAATTAAAAGCGTTAAACATTCTAGTCAAGATAACCAGAAATTCAATTCCGATAATCCGAATTTTGATTTGATATGATCAGAACATTTTTCTCAATATCGAAACTGATTGTCATCGAGCAAACGCAAGAATTGTCCGAGGTAAGTACTTAATAAACTATAATTTTTACTGGTCTGGAATTCCCTAGAATTCTTTCTTTTCTCGATCCCATTTATAATTTACACAAATGTCAACATTCTTCTAGAAAAAGAGTTGTATTAATCTAGTAGAGATGCAACCATACAAATCGTACATTAATACGTAAGTAAAAAAAATGTATACCTGGAATATGTGAATATATATATATTTATAACTTAATAAAATAAATAAAATTAATTTTTCCTTTTTCAAAATTCTTCGCATAATTTTATTTCTTGTGTTACTTCTCTCGCTTCTTGCGTCGCGGTTCTAAAAACATATCGAGCGGCATCGCCCAAAATTGCTCCGGGCCGATTATTATATCCTTCACTTGTTCCCTTCCTTCTTTTTTCTTTCGAATAATTTGCATCACTTCGCGCGGTCGACCTTCGCGTGAACGCGCCTTTCGCGGGGAAAAGGCGACGGCGGCGACGAGGGGCGGGATCGTTAATGCGATTTTTTCCTGGCCATTAAACTTTTTGCCGGGACGTCCCGACGCGGCGAGCGCTGCTGCCGGAGAAACCGATTACCGATCGTTAAAGTCTGCCTGTTTGCGCCCGGCGGAATGACCGTTCGCACGCCTTTCCCGCTCGGCCGCGCCGCGCGTATAACCGTAACGGGCGTAAAGTCCGCTTGGCAAATGAGCCAAATCCGTTTCCGCGACTGCCCGCTTACCGGAAACCGGTTTATCGGAACGCGAGATCCGGACACGTAATAAACGATAAAACGTACATCTCACGAACATACCGCGCCTTTCGGATAAGGACGGGGCGACTTTCCCAGAACTTTAATGGCGCGGATTACCTTATTTAGAGTCGTGCCGTTCCCTAAGCAGCAAATATGCATTAGGGCACAGACACGCCCGCGTGTAATCTCGTACGTTTTTCAAGCAGCGATCGCTTCCGCGTATCTTCGATAATTTTCACGTTATACCGTAGTAACGCGTTTATCTAAGCTGAAACTCTCTAGGTAGCTCTCAAGGTATTGAGGTTTAAAAAAAATGAAGAAATTAGGTAATTTGAATAATTCCATCCCCGTGCCCTCTAAATTTCTTGGTGTGAAATTTCACTCCAAGAAATGTAGAGTGGTGGAATTTTTTTAATCAAAACGTAGCGTCCGTTGTTAACAGTACAGGAGAGACATCATGAGCTACAAAAGTACTTTTAAATATACAATAAGTTATTTCGTCTGACTTTTTTTATGTACGGGTGTCCGAAAAATCACGTTTAAAAAATCTTTCGCTGATTTTTGTTTCTCGTGGATTCTCTACTTTGTTATACCGTGAAATCCACAGATCCTTGCTTGAAAATTCATTAAAGATTTTTTAAGTCAAGAGACCTCGAACGTTTGTAAAAAATATAGAAACATTAGAGCACAGACACGTCCAAGTGTATTTTATAAGTTCACATTTTCGACTAAAGATCTTTTGACTTATACAGCACAGAACTTGCGGCAACGTTACTGCAATGTCGCTGCAAAA
Source organism: Trachymyrmex septentrionalis (assembly GCF_001594115.1). Taxonomy (NCBI): domain Eukaryota; kingdom Metazoa; phylum Arthropoda; class Insecta; order Hymenoptera; family Formicidae; genus Trachymyrmex; species Trachymyrmex septentrionalis. Next base: position 4,126,812 of record NW_017305485.1, read on the forward strand.
CTCCTTGAACATTGCAATATTGTTGGAATGATCTGTGCGATATGAGAATTTTCATTACATCACGTTATGTAAAATATAATATCGAACATCGAATAAAACACCGCATTCTTCTCTTTCCGATCTTTGATCTCGTGGATTATCCACTTTACGCAACACAGCGGATTCCATAAATTCTCGCTTGAAAATTCATTCGCAAAAAGTCTCAAGGTCGCTGAGGTCCCGAGCGTCTGCGGAAAATGTTCCTCGTCATCTGAAGAGAAATTAGAGTGAATAGATCGAGGTCGCGTTGTGCAAGTAGGAAAAAGAGCGATTATCATTATCCGACGAGTTTACAATCGGCGTTTTTATCGTACAATCTCCAAGCCGCAAATATACGCAATGGCTGAGCTCGACTGACGTGTAACGCGATCAATTTTTTTGTCGCTTGGCAAATAAAATTTAACACGTGTACGCGTGCACAAACGCGTTCATAATAATGGATCAGTTCTAGAGCGTAGATCAAGTTACGTGATCGCACAACAATCACAGCAATTATGAACGAAAGATCAATCGACGCCGTATGCGATCATCTCGCACCAACGGAAAGAGCGTGAGAAAGGGAGAAAGGAAGTGAGTGAGAAAAAAAGAGAAAGAGATTCGCAATATCGATCCGCACTTGGCTTCGGATTGTTTCCATAACGAAGGAAACACCGAAAAATT
>NW_017305485.1:4127610-4136747 GCF_001594115.1 Trachymyrmex septentrionalis
GAAGATCAATCGACGCCGTATGCGATCATCTCGCACCAACGGGCACTTGGCTTCGGATTGTTTCCATAACGAAGGAAACACCGAAAAATTATCTTTAATGATACTAGTTTATAGTAAAAAGTTACTTTAAATTGGATCAGACGTTTCTTATAAATTTTGCAAAAACGATGCTGCAAGCCAAAAAATTCCAACACGTCAGGTTTCCAAGATAATTGGATTTAATGTCTGTAAAATGGTTTTTTTTTATACGATATTTTAAATCTTTTGTAAAAAAAAGAAACCTGACATGGCTAGTGAAATTTAACTTGCGGCATCATTTTCAGTATCCAACCATCTGTAAGAAATACCTTATTTTGTTCAAAGTAATTCAAATTACAATTTTTTTAAATATATAATACAAAAATTTTAATAATTAATTTGTTTAAATATATAATACAATAATTTAAATATATATATACAGTTTCTAATGGCATTGTCTTTTTTATCTAAATTAAGTATGTTGGATGTTTTCTGCCGCTGGTTTTCTTTCATTTCGTACACAACATCAATATTATTATTTTAAGTGATTTTTAATGGATATTTATTATCGTGTAATTTTTTTCTATTACATTCTTTGTTATTTGATTTTATTAAAGTTTAAACTTACAAACAGCACTATTGTTTGATGTCTTACCTTTTCAGCTTTTTGCTATTCTAAATTGCACTACGTTCATAAATTTATATTTAACCACTACGTTAATAAAATCTATTATTATTATTATTATTGTTATTATCACTATTATATTATTTATGTATACATATAAAAAAAATGTATATATTTTTTTTCATTTAAATTAGAAGTTTCGAATGTTTCCTGCTAATTTTTCTTTACTTCGCTTCTATCTTATTTAGATATTTCACCTAATATTGTACTTATTTGATATTGTATTTAACATGATGTAATACAGGAAGTATTTGAAAATATTAATAAAAAAACACAATCGTGCACTTCGGTGGAAGAAATCAATGTCCTGATATGCGTGTGGTGACGTCGGAACTTATTGTTAGCGAAAAACTGTCGGCGGTTTTCATCTGAAAACAAGGTAAATTTCTCTCTTTCTCCCACTCATATCTCTCTCTTTCTCTCTCTCTCTCTCTCTCTCTCTCTCTCTCTCTCTCTTTCTCTCTTCGTTGCTCGTTCACTTATGGCTTCTTCCTTTTCCTAATGTATAATATATGTAACGCCGCAGCGCTTTTTCTTGTTCCGCAAGAGAAGGTACCGCAATGCTACGCATTATTAATGAGCCTTATCTGCCATGTGAAATCCGCACGATACACGTGCAGACGCTGTCACGTGACGGCGCGATCAGTCGAATTTTTATACGTCTTGAAATATTTTTGAAACGCTGAAAATTATCAAGTTCATAAAATAGCCATGGAGGCGAACTTAAATTGTATCTCCGATACGACGAAGTTCAATCGACAGAGAAAGTCTCATATTGGAATTTAGAGTCGTAGATAATTTTCTATCTTTGATTGGAAATATAATTAAACATCTATATGTTCACATATTTCGAATTAATATTTCACAGATCTTTGTTTTATGAATTTGTAAAATCTGTTACTATTTACGACTCATAGTAAATAATAACAATCTCTAATTTGTAATTAAAGGCACAATGTTTAATTAATAGCACAAATAATAATTATAGATTCATTAAAAAAGTGATAATTAATGAGAGTTTTCCTAACATTTTTTTTTGTTTTTAACCTTTGATAAAGAAAGATAATTAATTATTGTATATAAAAAGTATCTATTCCAAATCTAATTATTTAATAATTTATTATGAATGACTATATAATTGTATGATTGAAGATGTGTTAGAAGAAGAGAATGACAACATGTTAAATGCTTGTAAAATGTGCATGGAGCTTATCATTCCAATAAATAGTGATTAAACTACGATTCATCAATCTGAAATTATTGAAATAACAATTAGTAATTCATAAATCAACGTTCATGAATAAAAAAAGAATATTTAAAGCCTATGAATCTTAGTAAAAATAAATATAAATTGACGACTAATCAGATTTATAAAACTGTGATTATTCGTCAAATAATAATCAAGTATAGATATCGGTCTTAATCCTGAAGAGACGCGCGAAATCGCCGGTTATTCCTTGTGCATGCGCGAGTCAGATCTGGAAAAAGAATCGAGCAAATAAATAAATGAACGATCGAGCGACTGAATTTTATTATCACCTCGAGGCTGTAAGGTCCGGATCCAAAGTTGTAATTTTACAGATGCAGAGATGGAGACGAGAGACGCGGCGGACAGATGGAAAGAGACATCGGTTTATTATTAGCTAGACATAAAGAGAGAGAGCGAGGAACGCTACTTATTAAAGGGGATAGCGAGGAGGATAAAAAGAGGAGAGAAAAAGAAGTAGAAGGTGCGAGAGAAGGTGCGTGTGCTGGCAAAGGCAGTCTTTAAATCAAGAGCTTTTAGATCACATCCGTCTCAAGATTCATGATGTACTTTTCTCCGCCTCTCTCTCTCTCTCTCTCTCTCTCTCTCGACTTAGTTTTTGCTTTCTTCCCTTCTTTCTTCCTTTCTCTCAACTTTGTATGAGCGTTAATTGAGCCGTATCATTAGCATAGGCTGTCGCTTCTGCGTCCGTTCGTCAGGCACCTGACCGGCTATTAAAAGCTCATTATTTCGAGATTTTACGCGGGCGCGCGCATAATTTCAGTTCTCCGTCGGCCGATTCGTCTCTCTCGTGACAACCGCAACTCTCACATTATCTCGTCTCTCTCCTCTCTCTTATCTCCTTCCCCAACTTTTTCTCCGCTTCAGATCTTTCTCTCTCTATAGCCAGGGTCCCTACTTGGCAGTCTTGCGCCACCAACATCTTCCGTTGCCAACCAATTCTTTCGAGCAATCGATCTTCGTGTATAAAATAGCTATCTCGAGGCAAGCAAAGTAGCAATTGATTGAACGCGGTCGAGTGGCGATTTGAGAGGAGCGGCGAGAAGAGCGTGATTACCGATTTTGTGTCCCATCCATGCTGCAACTGATGCTATCTTGACTTATTAAGCCCACATATAATATATTATACGCATTGGAAATTGAATTACGAATTGAAAATTATAATTTTAACCGAGTAATTTTAATTCTAATCCGTTTCATATTCTAATTAATTAAATTATAATCTCCAATTTGCAATATGTAATCTCCATTGTGTGTAGTTAACTAATACAGGCTTAGACTCAAAGGTTTTTATTTACAATTTAGGCGCAATTTAATTGTAATTCAAGCGCAATTTAATTGCAATTCAATTGGAATTTGAGCGTGATTTAAGCGCAATGAAATTGCAATTTAATTGCAGGTTAAGCGCGATTTAATTGTAATTTAAGCGCAACTTAATTGCAATTTAGGCGCAAATTAACTGCAGTTTTAGATACAAATTTTAGATACAAACATCGTTTTGAATATACAAACACATGTTAGATACACTTATACTTAAATATATTCAAATACAATTTTAGAGACAAAACTGGAATCCTTCTTAAAAAAAAGTTTGCCTTACATTTGTCTTTGGATTTCGCGGTCGCGGAAGATTTCTCGGAGGAGCAACTGGATAGAACTATATGCAATATGAATTGAAGCACGCGCACATATATATGTACGCGCACGCGAGGTGTGGCAGCTTCGTTGAAATTCGGACACGCACGTCGGCGAGCAATTAACCGAGCCGTCGCCTTCTTCCCGTTTCTCACCCTCGCTAAATTAATTACACCGTGGAATTGAAAATTGCGTGTCGCCGCGAACCGTCTTTCCCTGAAGAGGAAACGAGCGCGTGCAAGACTTCCGAGCGTATAACGAGAATCTGCTTACCGAGAGGATAGATAGGGGAGTCCCTCCCCTTAGGGCAGTTCGAGAATTCGAAAGAAATCCCGTGGACTACCTGTTTACGAGAGGATGCACCTGCGCTACACCAAGATAATCATTGTCCTGACGTCGCCGGTTAACGCGTCAGATCACAGGGCGCTGCGAGGAGCAGCTATCTATCCTCCCCGTGAGTAGCACACGGCCAATTTCGATTGATTATGGCAGGTGTGGATCGCGTTGTTTAGAAGGAGAGGCTCTCGGGACGAAGAGAAAAGTTCGAGGAATTCCGAACGACGTGGGGCGAGATCGACGCGCTGGCTGACGCGAATCGTAAAACATGCATTTGTGAAGACAAACAGTGGCAAAATTAAAAAATGACGCGCAGTAATAACGTTTTCAAACGGATAAAGGAAAGTTCAATTTTTACTTTCGGTCACTTGGCTCTTCGCCGGTTTCGATGAAATTCAGATCGCGATAGAGGAGGAAGATCGTCTAGGAAACGATAATAATAGGTGATCCTCTTCTGATGAAGGGATTCGAAGATTCTCGTTGAATAAAATTGGGATACTATAAACACGTAATAAATTTGAATAATGAGGGATTGGAAGGTGCATGTGCACGGGAAGGATCTCGTGCGGGAAGGTTTCCGTGAAGTATGTGTGATCATAAAAGAAACTCGCAATTAATAGGTGCGTGCGGTTGGATCGTGGAAAGGTATCGCGCGATTACGATAGTTAACTATGATCCCTATATGCCTGCCTACGTATCTAACGATCTAGTGAATCTTGGCTGACGGTTGCCAATTTTCGAAATTGTTCACCGAACAAATGAGGGCATCATTTCACTGTGGACTCGATGGCGGCCAATTTTCATGATCGCTCCTTGTTATTGAGAATAGGAATCGGTAGTTTTCGACTTCCTGAGTTAAAATTCCTTCGAATTTGGAGAAATTTTGACAAATTAGTCGTCAATGACGCCGGAAATTTTATGATACAATAGATTCACGTAAATGTAACATACACATAACGTTTAAACGTAATGAGGAATTGCCTAACGTTTTCGGAATTATTTTAAAAAGTCGTATTTTTTTTTGGTATTATTTTTATTTATTTATTTTTTGTTTGTATTTATATATTTTTATTTTTTGTAATTTTTTCGTAGTTATGTGGTGTTATTATTAAATTGTAATAATCTCAGCTACCTATATAGACTAATTTTACTCAAAAGGAAACAAAATTTCACACAACTTAGGCCCGTTTTCACAATATATGATTGTCTAAAGGTTAAAGGTTACCAATAGATTTCATCAATGAAATTCATTCATTGAATTTCTTGGTTGAAATTAGTTTCCTTTGAGTTTCCTTTTGAGTAAAATTAGTCAAATCTATATAGGTAGCTGAGATTATCACAATTTAATAATAACACCACTATAAAAAAATTACAAAAAAACAGAAATATATATGCAAAATAAAAATAAAAACGAAAAATAAATAAATAAAAATAATATCAAAAAAATCCATATATTGTGAAATCGGGCCTTACTAATTTTTAATATCAATTACTTGAAGCATCTTATAAAAAATCAAATTGAAAAAGCCAGTGAACAATAACACCATTTTTTAACCAATCAATATCACTTAATTTCATAATTTGTAGACTTGCGATATTTAGTGACATAATTCTGAACTAGCTTCAATTCGCACGGGAGATGCAAATTCCGGAAACTTTTGGACACTCTTTTGCATATATGAATAGTACAACTAATTATGTTTTTTTTTTACATTAATAAAAATATAAAATTATTTTCTTCAATGTAGCAAGATTTAATGCACAGTATTCCATTCATGTATTATATTTTACAATTTATCATTTACTATTTGTTACTTAATTGAAACATGTGGAATGTGATTTAGTTTAAAGAAATTCCTCAATTAAATATACGATTAGAAGGCGCTTCACTCACGTCTACTCATCCTCGCGTTGCCGAAGAATACTCTTTCTTTTCGTGAAAGCAAAAGAAAGAGAGGCGGCACACACTCGTTGTGTATCCCCTTACTACAACCTCCAATTGACACACGAAAGGACGCAAAAACGTCGAATCAGGGGAGCGTGAAAAGGACGGACGCGTGGCGAAGAGTAATTAGCATCTCGAGGGTCATCAGGACGTCGGTGGGAGATCAATTCACACCACGAACGTCGGACCCAGCTTGTAATAAGGAGCGGCGCGGCCGATCGTGCTCCTTAATTACCACCGCGTCTATGAACGTGGGGCGATGAGGGTGGGATTGGGGGGGGAGGGGTGTATTGGGGGGAGCCGACTCTGTAACAGGCGGCTATCCTAATACTCCGGCCATTACACGATTAGATTGCACTTTGATCCTACGCCGCGCTCCGACGTCGCCCGCGGTGATCCTCCGGCGCGGATAATGGAGCGAGAGATCTTTCTCTGCGGATCTTTCTCGCCTTGGGTGAGAAACAGGTCTCCTAGCAACCGCGGTCTCCTAGATCGTCACTATCGACGGAAAAAAAAACAAGAAGAGTATCATCGTATCTCTTCGATCTCACTTCGGTGTCCATCACGATGGTCGAGTAGAGGCAGAAGAGCGTTCCTCGAAATTACACTTTTAATTACTGGACAAAATTGCAATTCTATGATAAAATCATGCTCGCGAAATTTTCCTGGACTCTGTCGGAGGAACGACTGTTCATTTAATTTGTTCGTATTTTAAAAATAAACTAATGTCCATTCCGAGTGTTTTAGATATAAGAGTTTCAGTCACAGAGACACTATGTTTAGATAATTACTGTGAGGTCCAGTTTTATAATTCACGGTTAACTCTTAACCGAGATTCAATTCTAGAATTGGAAAGAGGTGAGGAATAAATTAAACCTCGGTTGATAAATTAAACCCGTGAGATGTGAAACTGAGCCTAAGAATATTTTAGGTGCGACTCATGAATAGGTGGCTATCTAAACGTAATCTCTAACTAACTGCCATTCAAGCTCTCGTTATCTCAAAAATTACCGCCTAAAACAAAAATTTATAAATAACTTTCTTATCTGATTTTCAAGAACTTTCTATAGTATTTTGAGTCGCGAATCTTGGGACACCCTGTATAAATAATGCTTCTGTTAAAATTTTATCGCACAGATAAGGATTAATCTTCTAAATGAGTCAATCGTAACATAGATATCAATGAAAATTGTTGAAACGTTAAAAGTTACAAAGCTGTAAGTAATGGCAAGCATTTTCGAAATTCTGAACCAGATTTCTCAAGATGTAAATGTAACAGATTGTTCTCCATATTTCAAACGCCAAAAAAACGCGCGTCTAAGTTAGGAGGAGACAACTGAGAATTCCATTTTATATAATATATATTTCGTTCGCAATTAAAAGCGCAAGATTAAAGATACGTTTATCCGAGCATTAGGAAACGTATCGGAAGCACATGGGTTAAGCGATGACGCAAAATTGCGCGATGCCCCCCCCCCCGGAGAGCGCCGTGAGATATCAGATGAAACGTAGGAAAGGGAAATAAACGGGGTGCCGATGAAGAAGGGATGGAAAAGACTCTGGAGACACTGGAAACGCATAGTTCGAAGGGATGAAACGCGGCGCCAGGGGCAACTGACGCGTCTGATGAGTTCTCCGTCTCCCGCCACCCTCCGTTGTCCGATCCACTTTCTATCGCTCTCTCTCTCTCTCTCTCTCTCTCTCTCTCTCTCTCTTTCTCCGCGAGCTTCCTACTCGTCCTCCTTTCTCACTAACCACCCTCCTTTCAACCCTCCAGCGATCACTTTGCACCCTTCGTGCGTCCCTCTTCTACCGCTCGCAACTTCCGAGGTCCTGAGCTTCTCCACCGTCCAGTTTCGTTGCTCCTTCTATTTTTCTTCCCCTCTTCTTGTCGCTCTAAATTTAATTGTTACGCACGAATTGCCAATTTATTGAACGTTGATGAATTTGTTATGCCTTATGCGTTTATACGTTCAAAGTAACGAAAGAGATAGCTAACTAGTTGCGATTGACGCTGGCAAATTACAACGGAAAATTATTAAATTATATATTAATTATATATACGGAGCGTGTCTCAAAATTCGGAAATCAAGTTAGAGCAAGAAAGTTCTTAAAAAAAGTTAAAGAAGTTATTTGTAAATTTCTATTTCAAGCTCTAATTTTTTATGTATAAATACGGCCAATTATAGATTACGCTTAATCGATAAACTGTCTATTTCGCGTATATTACAGTGACCAAGTCAAAATATAATTTATAATTAATTAAAACCCTTATCTCTCAAAAACTACTGCTTAAATTGTATAACTCTTTATTATTCCAAAAATTATTGCTCCAAATGAGAAACATGTAACTTTTCTTTGCTTAATTTCTTGAAAACTTTCCTGCTAAGTATTTTTATTTATGAATTTTGCGACACTCTCTGTATACGTAATTAATATATAATTTACATAATGTTTTCCTGTATGATATAGCTTTCATATTTTTTACTAATTCTTTGTCCATATTAAAAAAAAAAAAAAAGAAAAAAAGAAATAACGCAGCCAAATTAAGTAAGACGACACACAGCGAACTTTAATATTTGAAGCAAAGCGCAGTACAATCATCGTTTAAGTCCCAACTTGATCGTTATTGCTCAAATGTCTAGGTCTGCACTAATTCGGGTACTTAAGCGCAATTTAATATGGATATTTATTACTACGTCATTTAAATATTTAACTACCGAGCCGAGGGAGTGCGATACCCTCGAACACCCACAGTAGGCGTCGGTGCGCGACTGCATCCTCCATTAAACTTACTTTACAGTATTAAGGATGTTCCGTCCGAGGCAGGACGTCTCCGAGCCGAGCCAATTTCCTTTCGTCGCCCGAGGTGCGCGGAACCCTCTTCCCTCTTACCCGCTTTTCCTCGTCGTCCGACCAAGCGACCGTGCTCCCGACGACGATGGAAATGGCATCGGGCTACGGAAGGGCTGCAGGATCGAATTAATTAAGACCGCTGCTCGCCCGCCTGTGGCGGTATTTGTGGAGATACTCCTAGGTAGATGCGTTTTACGATCGTCGCGTCGTCATTTCGCGCCGATCGATAATTGCGATGCGCGAGAGATCTCGATAATACAGAGGAAGTGGAATCCCTTCCTTGGAACGAATAATCGATTCAATATCGTAAACTTTTTTGTCGCAGTAGTTATATCGAGATCTATAATAACATTTATTCTGATTTTTAAGTCTAACAGAGTTTCGCGATATATTAG
>NW_017305485.1:4136847-4141048 GCF_001594115.1 Trachymyrmex septentrionalis
ACATTTATTCTGATTTTTAAGTCTAACAGTGTTTCGCGATATATTAGCGCTGCAAATGTTTTTCGTTGACCAATCAGAAGGGAGAACGATTGCGTTTAGCAGAAAAAGCAGCTTTGCGAGAGATTCTTTAATATGATCAATTTATACACTTACATACATCCGGTAAGGACAAGATTGATATACTAAAGAATTTTACAATAATTAAAACTACTTTGCTAAACGCAGTCAATTTTATAAACTGACTGAATCAAAAAATGCTTCAAAGCATTTTGCAGTTTGAAGTATTTACCTTCTTTTGAAAAATTTAAGAACACAATGTTTCATCGTGGCACACATGCCTCATTTAGTAAATATTATCAAACATAATGATAGTAATCAATCCTTTGGTAATAATTCGAAAAGTAAGATAATAACTGAGAAAAATAAAATTAGAAAAATGAAATAATTTTACCAAAGCTTTATAGTATTTTTCATTGGTAGAACTGGTGTTCTGCACTCAGTGCACATTAAAGCCGTTATAATCTGAATAAAAGTAAGAAGATATCTCAATTGATAAAATGCCCAAAGTATACTTTATCAAATAGCACAATAAAATGTATTGAGGATTTCGCGATTTAACCCGTTTCTATACTTTTATTAAACATACATCCTTAGGTTGATTTGTGTACAACGGCTTTAAGGTGCACTAATAACTGGGGTTGCACTAATAACTAAGGTGTACTAATAACATTTTTTATTGCACTGAGAGCGCACTAGTTCTGCCAATAAAAAATGTTATTAGTAATATTATCATCTAGGCTTAATTGATTATTGCTGCCAGACTTTTTCCAGTGCGATAATGATTGCGATACCTAATCGCTCGGAATGGTTTTTGCCATCGTTATTATTATGCTGATTCAAGCGGTAATTCTCTAAAAACGTGAATTTTGCGCAGCCCGTTCCGACTCTAATTAAATTTAACTACGGTGATATATAATTTCGGTGCCCGCGATAATCCCCTAAATATCTTCTATCGTAATAAATTTCGATTCGCTGATAACGTATGCCGATCGTATTTTTTCTTTCTCCAGCCGCGAGACACGATTTCGTCCGATTTCTCGCGGAGGGCGTACAAAAAGTTTCGGGAACGACGCGCGAAATATAATCCGGACAATTAATTCGTAATTCGTGTTGCGCGAGCGTAAGGAAAAGGGGTGGCGGAGGTGCCACGATCTCTCGGCTGCACCTCGCGCGAAGTCCGACCTTTTTAACCCTTCCCTCGACATCCTCCCCGATGCAACTCTCTCTCTCTCTCTCTCTCCCTCTCCCCCCTTTCCCACCCCTATCGCGCCGCTTGCAAGCTGCTTTACAGCCCTGTTTAACCACCTGTTACGCCGAGAGACTCGCGCTGAACTTCCGTGCTTTTCTTTTTCGCGAAACACGCGAGCACCACCCACGGCATCACCTGGTTTCACCCTCCCTCCCCCTCCCCCTTCGTCCCTTCTGTCGTCGTTCTCGTCGTCGAATTTGTCAGTGTCTGTCTCCCTCGTGAGCGCCCGCGACGTCCTCTCGACGCGATGATAGATCCGTCGTGGTCGATGCCGCGAAATGTCGCGATTAAACGCATCGAATCCCATTCGTCGCGTCCCGTCCAGGTGTCCTGCCTCTTGTTGTGCTATCGATTGTCGCGCAACTATTTTTCGAAAGTTCAAAGTTCGCAACCGACGGCATACTCCGACAGCCGCCAATTACTGTCGATCCGCCGTTGCAGACGTCGCGCGTTGTCGATGACGGGATTTCATTCTCGGGAAGTACCTCGTGTCCTCCACGCCTTTTTGCCACGCCGGCGATGTATCAGGTATTGATCGTGTTCGAGGAACGGTCTTCGACGATGACCCTCGTCAGCCGTAGCTCGGCGTTGATGCGAGAAATACTCGAGAAATTAGTATCGGACTTCGGTCTTCCTTAGAACGAAACCGGGGGAAATCCCGTTCGTGAGGTTTTAGAATTCTACACTGAAAGAACGATTTTGTTGGAGCTAAAAATTGAATTAGATACAGATCTCTCTCTCTCTCTCTGTGTGTGTGTGTGTGTGTGTGTGTGTGTGTGTGTGTGTGTGAAACTAATTTTGTTGGATCATCGAAATAATTACACCGAGAGAAAAAATTTATTGCAATTACTGTAATTTAATGGCTATAATTTAGCCATTTTTTTGTGACAACTATATACTTATATACATAATTGCTTCAACTATGCAAATGTAGTCAATTATGCTGCTATATATATCATTTATTAATCACTTATTTATGTACTTTGTCAAAAATGATTCAAATTTCTTATGCAATGTAAAGTAAAAAATTGTACATTAATGATAAGGGCGCAAATTTTGGCATTTCCTTAATTATATCGAGAATGTATTCTTCAGCATTTTCCAGAAAGTTGCATCTTGCATGAAACGCATTTATTAAATATGAAATGCACGCGCATCATGCTTTAGTTCTCTCACTGTTAGCTTAGTACTAAAGTCTCGCGAGTAAATAGCTCGGGAAAGTTCACAGTTTCTATTACGAACTTATCGCTTGTATATTTGAAAAATACTATAGGATCGATTCCTGTTTTATTTAAATTTTGTATTTTTATATACTCTAAAAATTATAAAAATATATATATATGAATTCGACGTTGCTATCGTTGCATTTCATGCAGAGAACGAAGAGAGTACAAAATTCACTGCATTGAAACAAATGTTTTGCTTAACAGTATGATATGAGTTTAGATTGATAAGAATAAATCTAATTAAATACGAATATTCGGTCAAAACAAATTAGTGCTTAGATATTTCTTGTTTCGATTAAATCAACAAAAAGGCCTAAAGAATAGTATTTAATGGAGAAGATAAACAGAATTTTTAATTTTAAAATCAAAAAGTTTGCTCGATCTTATCAAAATGCCATTCTTGTAAAATTTCCTTTTTAGGATCAAATGTTTCTGTTGATTTATGAATTAGAACATTTTTGCCAGTATATGAATAATGATTTGATGTAATGTAAATCATTAAAAAGAAATTCTCGCCAAATTTGAGGCTTTCTTTTTTAATTCTTACATCATCTGAATCGTCGAAAATCAAATTCGCCGAACTTATTAAAATTAATTCGCAAAGCTGATCTCATTAAAGCTCACATGATTAAATAGAATCTTTCCCGTGGGTACAAAGTACGTTGGTCATGCTTGTACACATGAATGGACAGTGCTGTGTTGCGAGGATATCGCGGGACGCAATGATTTCGTCGACTGCTCGCAGGCTTGGACTACCCTGTGCAAATTTGAGGTACAGCTACCGCCGAAAGGGCTCTTTGCTCGCAATATCTGAATTTCAAAGAGAGCCACGTATTGCGAGGATATTGAAAATCCTCGGGCGGGCAGAGTCGAAGTTGCAGAAATGGTGAAACGACTATTCCTCGATGTCCGCAAAGAGATAGAAAGACAGAGAGACACGGACAAACAGAGAAAGAGAAAGAGGGGGGGGGCAGATATGAAGAGAGAGAAAAAGAGAGAGAGAGAGAGAGAGAGAGCACGGCAACTGGAAAGGACGAGCGTTACGTAAGAGAGCATGGCGAATCGACTAGCGAGAGAATATCGAAAAGAAACGCCTGGAAGCAAAGAATTTTCGACGAAAAGGACATCGCGAGAGTGGATGATAACCCGACGCACAATTCGATGATATCTGCACAAGAGATACAAATTTTGCCGTGCTTGGCAAAATGCTATATTTCTTAGGGTGAACTCTGTTGTAAAAATTATGTATATTACTATAATGGAATAACATTGAAATAAAAGGGGGTAGAGACAAAGAGAGAGAGAGAGAGAGAGAGAGAGAGAGAGAGAGAGAGAGAGAGAGTTTTGTACGCGTTCACTGTTGCTAGGAATGTGGCAAGATATTTGGAAGTGTGCTTTAGGTATAATACAATAATATTTATATATATGCGTCGCTTCTGCGTAGCGCTGATATTGTAATAATTAATAAAGATCTGCGAATAAGCGTGCATCCGTGCGAAAGGACAGTCCACGCGTTTATTAATTATCTATCTTATTAATTATTGCAAATACAGAACGGTAGAGAATTTTTCTATTTAATTAATGCGCTCTACCTGTTCATCTCCCCCCAGAGATAATCTACTTGATGAGATACTCTGTATACATATATATTTTTATTTTATATATT
>NW_017305485.1:4141148-4148339 GCF_001594115.1 Trachymyrmex septentrionalis
CTATATCAATTAAAATTACACGTAAAAGAAATCTTGAGTTTTCCACAAACAAATATCTTAAAATAACTTGTTTCAAAAACATATAAATCGATAAATGATACAAGATATCTAAAAGATGTCATATAAAAATATCTAATAATATCTAATAAATTCATAAAGACATCTTCAAAATTTTAAGATTTCTCTTATTATTATTACACGATTTTATTTTAATATTCTCTGAATAAAATTACTATACATTTATTTTATTTGAATACTTATTTTGATGGTTATTAATATCTGGATTAGTTTTGAAAATTAAAATTTTTTAATTTAGAAAATACATTTCTATCTATAATAAATACTTCTCTATTTTTTTTAAATTTATTATTCTTTCTTAATCTAGTATCTTTGAACGTAGTTGGTAGTTTCGCCATATTTGGGCTTAACGACATCAGCCAATCAGTAAGAAGCTAAGGATGACTCGACTTTTAATGCAGAAGTAATGCATCTATAAAAAAAAAATCCTTGGCTGTTGAACTTGTGTGCATGGTGTGCAGACATAACCTTATATTCGTTTTGCGGCATTGTATTTCTGTTATATTTTATATATAGAAGTGATAATAAATACTTAAATGTTAAATATAAAAGTCAAAAAATATGGCCGGTTTGCATTTAATACAAACTTATTCTTCCGACTCGGACGAAGACGAGCATGATGAGACGAAGAAAGATGATCATAAAATTGTAAACAAGTACATAAATTATGTTATTCATTTTAGATTAAAATTCTTTCTAAAAACCCTTTTTTTTTTATTAAAACGAAAAGCAATACTTGAAATAATCATAAAGTTATAATTCTTAAGTTTGAGGTTATAAAAAGGAAAGCATTTTGCAAACGAACACAAAATAATAATATGGTTCTTGATATAATTGTTAGTAAATAATTTAAGATTAATTATATGAGATATAATGTTAAAGTTTCGCATAATTTTTCTTTAAATATTGATACATGACGCAAGAACAAAATAATGTTGAATAAATTTATAGGTTAACTTTACCTGCAAGTATTTTATCATGGAAAGGAATTACGTGTAATGAAGAAGTGATTGATGATCCACTAGGACATGATGGACGAATACGAAGCTTTAAACATGAGCGTGGTAATTGGGCAACTCTGATTTACATAAACTGTAAGTATTTCAAATAATAGAGTATAAGGATTAATTTAAATCTTACAAGTATAAACATAGATCAAAGAATCTTTGCCTATTAAAATTATTAAGAAAAATTTAAGAAATAAGAAAAAATTTAAATTGATTTCAGATATACCCAGCGATTGTCTTCATACATGGATGAAGTCTGTGTTAAACAAACTACCTGTTCAAGGCAACATCATTTCTAGTCTTCATATTAGTCTCAGCCGTACTTTAGTTTTAAAGTTTCATTGGATTGAATCGTTTGTAGAAGGCATAAAGCTGGCGTGTCGTAACTTTAATAAATTTATCATACAACTCACAGATGTAAGGGTGTACTGCAATGAGGAGAGAACTCGTACATTCCTTGGAATTTATTGTCAAGATGAGGATAAAATGTTGAAGTGCCTAACAGAAATTTTCGATAATTTATTAGCTGAATATCAATTACCATCATTTTATAAGGTACATGAAATATTTCTTTTTTGCATTTTTGTTATATGTATTATATATATAATATGAAATAAGTAACAGATTTTATAATTTGTCTTTTGATGTCTTTCACTGTAGTCATGTTGCATGATTATGTCAGAAACAAGATATTTTAGGCCTATTGTTTTTATAGCAGAACTTCATCTTCCTTCTTTTTTTCTTCAACATGAAGAGAAAAAAAATGAATAATGCAAGAAGTTCAATTAAAAAGAACAGACCTTGTGTGAATCATAACTTAAAATGACTGCAACAAGAGACCAGAAGATTTAAATTAATTTGATATATTTTTCTTATATACAGGATACTTCATATCACATAAGTTTTTTCTGGTGCCTCGGAGACAAGCAAGCATGTTTAAAAGAAATTCTGCCACCTCTTACTAGCAATCTAAACAAATTTTTGGCAGAAAACATGGAAGATGCTTATGTGCATGTCAATGATATACAATGCAAAATTGGAAATAAATGTTATACCTTTAAATTGAAATAACAAAATTTATAAATTAGGTTATAAAATCTAGGAAATTATACAGTATCTGTTTATTAAAAAAGCAAAACTATTACTCGATTGCTTCTTTAAATTGATTGAACCTACTGATTTTTTATGGAACTTTAAAAATATAAGAGATAATTTATAAATTGTAATAGTATTGCTTTTATAAATATGTATTGTATTATAAAATATAAGTATAAATTCGTTTTAGAGATATATCTATAATTGTAAGATATATATTTTTTTAATAAATTATTTTTTGTATCAAAATTATATATATATATATACAAAATAGTTTTTCAGAACAAAACAGAAAGTCATACTGGTTTAAAAATCGCCAAGTTATGAGGCAATTTTATTACAATACCTGTACCTCGCCACAATTTAATCCAAGAATCACATAAATTTGGCTCTATACTAGCCAGTAGTGTACAAACTTCAGGATTTTGTATAAATAATCCTGCCTCTGGATTACTGACAACATTTTTACAACCGCTGACATCAATATAAGTTAACGTAGGCTGACGACTTAACAATAAGTTTATGGAGAACACAGACACATTTATATTCCCACGAAGTATTAATTTTAATAGTCTAGGCAATTGCGTTAAGATGATCTTTACATCAGCATCTGATACGTCACATAACGAAAGATCCAGCGACTCTAAGCTTGGCGCCAGGGCCACACTCGTATCCAGACTTAAGATGAAACGGTTGGAAGACAGAATATTAGACAAATTCAAATCAAACAGTTGCTTACTCAAGAAAGAAGTCGCTGCATCGCGATTTAGTTTATTCCACGAAATATCGCAGCTTGTTAGATTGGGATTGTCAAGTGGAAGATAAAAGTTTTCCAGCATACAGTAACGTAAGTTAAGAGTTTGCAAGTATCTCAAGGGCGCGATTAGCTTCCGCAGGATCTCACAGCTCTCAGAACTCAACGGATTATAACTCAGATCTAAGACTCTTAATTGAGAAGGCAACGAGTTTACTTGGCGTAAACAGGCGAAGTCAATATCACAGCCTTTTAAATAGAGCTCCTGTAGAGACGACATATTCGAGAGACATTGATATAAATGTATTCCCGCTGTCAACAAGACAGTGCCCGACAATTGTAATAGTTTAATATTCTTTTCGTATTCTAAGGTTTTTAATAATGGCACAAGCACTTCTTTATTGATATCGTCAGGTTTTACACGAAATATTGACGTATTCTCGCAGGATTTCAGGCACTTTAGCACGATTTCGCAGGGCGTCAGATTGTGAGTACAACAGGTTGTCTTGAATCGCTCGACGATGGATGGAACCTGCAGTTCGATTACTTCACACTCCAATTTATCATTCGCATTTTCTCTCGTGATTCTTAGAATACTCTCTTTCGTCACGACAGTCCCATTTATAGATTGAAACGACAATTTAACTGTACAACCGGTTTCATCGTGGAACATGCGTTCGGTAGTACTTGTAATGTACGTCAGGAACTCTTGCTCATCTTCGCAAACTGCTGCTTTTAGATTGAACACTTTATCTTTGACAAGCGTACGTAAATGTACGTACTCTTTGTCGTGCTGTTTCGAACTTATTGCAGGAGACGGTTGCAAATGAGCCACTGGAGACGGTGTACGACTGCGAGACATGGTGAATCCACTTGAGATCAAGGATATCTGTCGTTTTTTCTTACGTTTCTTAGGTTCTTCAAATAATTCAACAATGTCAGAGAAATCATCATCGCTGCCTTCGCTTGTACTAAAACCGTTCTTACTTTGACATGAACCGTTTAGTCTCAATTTTTTAGTAGTGTTCTCCAGATTTCCGTCGGAAGACTTTCGTTTGATTGTGATAGGGTGATTGTTCGTAGATTTTTTCTTCGCTGCATCTCTGATATCGTCTTCAAGCCAATCATCGACAAGAACTTGTTCTTCGTTAATTAAAGGCGTAATCGCCTTAGTTACTGCCTCATTATTGCCTTTAGATGCACTAACAGTATTAGTTTTATTAAAGGTCCGCAAGCTCGCTATTGTTCTCTTATAATCCTCACCGGCAGATATTTTTCGAATCTCGTATGTCTCGGACGATGTAGACCCTTCGTCCGAAGTTCGAACATCATTAGATCTCTTCCTTTTCTTTTTCAATGGAATAACATCCGAAAGTTCTTTATACATCGCGTCGTATTCAACTAAATGTTTGGGACTTAAATCTTCCACGCGATCTCTCCAGTCTTCCAAACAATCCAGCACAGTTTCGCCGTCGTGGGTCTTGAGCGTCACGGTTGCTCCGTGTTGTATCAAAAGGTGCATCATCGAGAAGTGTCCGCAACATGCAGCGTCGTGAAGCGGCGTTACACCTTTACAGGACGTACCGCCCGGATCATTAACATTAGCACCGTGCTTCAGAAGCAGTTTCGCAATATCTACATAACCGTGATTAGCAGCTTCGTGAAGCGGGGACCATCCATAGTTATCTCTGACATTTGTGCAATGACCGGATGACAAGAGCCTCTCAACGGCACCGATGTCACCGTTGATACATGCCACGTGGAGCTGCGTTTCACCCTTTTCATTCCTCTTGATTGCAGTTGACGTTCCCCTCCTCGATCTTCTTTTGGTGCCAACCGGCTTCGTGACACTATCTTCGGGTTCTAGATCAGACAGATCCTCCAGACAAATGTCTGCACCGATTCTATCGCTTTCCTCAGACGCTTCACTCTCTGTATCGCTCAGTGCTTCTAAAAACATTAATCCTACTTTCTGCTTTATACCCTCTGCCTCATCGAACTGGCCTACGCTTTCCAGATAACTGACGAATTCTCTTGTGGCAAACTTTTGTAGCTTAACGTTATCGCTTTCGTTCGCTGCACTCAATGCTGAAGTGTAACATTCCCGTATTTCCACATCAGCGGCATTCACCGTTATTAATAAATCCGCTAGAAATAACGCCGACCTGTATTTCTCTCGAGGATTGGTGCAAAGGTCCAATTCTCTTCGCGCGAATGGCAACGCTTCTTTGTAACGTCTTGCATCTTTGAGCGTTTGAGCCAGGCTCATTAAAGAAATACCTATCTGTTCACCAGTTTCCTCAGCGCAAGTCAACATTTGTCGATAATATTCCGCACCTTTGTCGAAGCATTGCGCGGCGACTGCTGCATCGCCTAAGGTCTCATACAGCTTCTGCTTAGTTCGAGTATCAGTCTCGACAAGAAGACTGTTTTCTGCTCGACAAATCGTTACAATAATTCTTAAATACTTTTCCACCTGATGATTAATGTCTTTTGGCAATCCAGTACTCGTATATAGGGGAACTAATACTTTACGTGTTTTAATCCACTGTCCAGTTCGCATAAATAGTTCAGCCTTTATTATTTCCGCTTCGGCTTTCAAGCGCCCGTCATTTACAGTGGCTGCAGTTTCGATATAACTTAACGCCAGCTCAAGATTGCTCTGCCGCTCGTATATAGTCGCTAAAGAAATACACGTTCGATGCAGGTCTTCCTGAAAATTATTAGATACACATAATGCAGTCGCTTGCTCGATTAGACTAATCGCCTGTTGCGTCTCTTTCTGCGCTTCCAGCGTTAAACCTAAGTTAAGTAGCAATCTCGCCCGCATCAGCGTCTTCTCTTCGACTTTGATCTCTGTGGCTGTTAATTTGTCACACAGCTCCATACTTTGCACATAAGCCATCTTCGCATTTGCCAATGCTTCATCTCGTTTCTGAGTTTTTCCGATTAAGCTCTCAGCTAAACAGAAATAAGTTCTACCTAAAGTAGCAAATGCTCGTTGCTCCTCTATCGAGTTCTTCATGTCTTTGGCACCTTCCAGATGTAAATTTTGATGTTTCAGGGCCTGTTCGTAATCTTCCAAATTCGCGTAAACCTCTCCGATCATTCTGTGTGCTATCGCACAGCTTAGTTTATCTTGTAATTGCTCACAGACAATCAGCTGTTCAGAATATTCCTGCAGAGCCTCCTTTAACCGATTGTTCTCGAAGTACATGTCCCCTAAAGTATTCGTGATTTCAGCTAATTGACGAAGATTGTTGTCACGTCTAGCATGTTGCTTTCTCTTAATGAGCTTATCGATGTTCATTTTGATAATTTTCTTTCTCTACAAAATGTCTTCTTTAAATTCCTATAAAGTATAATATATTAATTTCATCAAAAAGACATTTGATAAAGATTTAAGATATTAAGTTTGTTTTCTATAGCTGAGAACTAATGTTTACTTTTGTTAAACTAATGTTAACTTAAAACTTAAAATGAAATAGGTATATGTCTGATGCTTGACAAAAGTAAGAAAGAAAGTTCTAACGATGAATAAAAACTCTATAGAACCTGGAACCACGAATGACTTTATGCAAATCTTATAAGAGTGAAAGGCATTTATACTTCTTTCCAATATATGTATATACTATTTTACTTTAACTCTAATTAAAATTATCAACATCCATTTTTACCTCCTTGTATGTATTGTCTCTCACTCTAACTTATACTTTCTAACTCTGACCCATTTCTACCAATGTAAATTAACTTTAATCTTGAGTAATTTATTCTTTATCTTTCTCTAATCTTTCTTTATCTTTTCTTAGAACTAGAAGAAGACAAAAAATAAGTAGAGATTAAAGTTGATCTACATTAAGAGAAATGGGCGAGCGAGCGAGCGAGCGAGCGAGAGAAAGAGAGAGAGATAGTATAAGTTAGAGTGAGATATTATATATACACAAGAAGAAAATATATTCTTTTCTCTCTATATAGAATTTTGCTAAAATCGCTGGTCAGATTCTATTAAAGATCTATAGGGAAGGAATAAAAAATAGACCTATTGTTTTACCTGGAGTTTTGACAAAAATGTACCTACCTATACTATTGTTACCGTTTTGATATGTAATAAGATCTCAAAATTTTCACAATCTAAATTTATCAACACCATGAGAGGGTAATAAATTCATAAATGAATGACCTCTCTCTCTCTCCTTTTATTAAATAACATTTTTTTAATATCTTCCAATCTAATCTAATCTATTTTTCAAATAATAT
>NW_017305485.1:4148439-4154433 GCF_001594115.1 Trachymyrmex septentrionalis
AATCAACACCATGAGAGGGTAATAAATTCATAAATGAATGACCTCTCCTTATTTTAAATAACATTTTTTTAAATATCTTCCAATCTAATCTAATCTATTTTTCAAATAATATTCCCTACAAGATTGCGAATCTGTCATACCATCTGATCGGATCACTGATGCCATTAACCCTACGATTTTGGCGCCATTTGATGCGTTCCAAAATTCATCAAAAAATGAGTTAATGTGCCACGCGAAGTTTAAGATGTCTTTTCATGCTGACACACGATGCTCATTTTCAGTGTCAAAACAAATCACTTGATAAAAATTGACGAATCACAATATCAAGTGTTAATTTTGATCACATAATTTATTTTGATGCTAAAAATAAGCATGAAGCGTCAGCATAAAAAGGCACCTTTAAGATGTTAATACGACCTTTTGACATCTTAAAACTATACTTAAGACAGTCTTAAATACAAAAATTAACTATAAATGCCAGAATACTGATCACAAAAGTCTGTGGAAAAATTTCACATAAAATATAAATATAAATAAAAAATAAGAATATAAAGAAATATTTATATGAGCTTAAAGAAGCGCCTGGTTCTAAATACGAGAAGTAAATCGATGACCCAGCTCACACATACTAAAAAAAATAGAAAGTTTCTCAGAGAAATGATGAAAAGAAATCAGGTGTGCGTATTCTCAAGATGAATAATTTCGTCGAGATAAAATAATTTTTAAGTGACAGCTCGAGAGACCAAAATAAGTATACTTGCCACATAAAAATCATCGAAAAAAAAAATTCATAAATATATATTTTTATCGCTTCTCAAAAGAGAAAGCGTTAATATTAAAGTGGAAACAAGCTTGTGGGAAATCAATTTTTATTATGATATAAGGCCTAGTTTAAATAACCGCGACAAAATGGCGACATATGGTGTCACGTTTTTATTGGCTGTTAGAATTAAAGGTACGAAATATTTCGACTAGTTTTAAGTGGTTTTTAGAAATAAACGTGCATGGAGAAGCGAGCGTCTATAGGACGTAAGTGTTCATGATTTAAAAGTGGTTGTAAACAAGACGCTGCAGGCTGTAAAATGAGAATGAAAAGTAATTAATAAACCGTTTGAATTCGATTCTATTTGATTTATGAGACAAAGTTTTCTCAGGAATTATTTCCTCACGATTTGATCGATTTTTTTGTATTTAGCTTAATGCAGTGGTCACAAGTTGATGAGAATAGACACGACATCCTGTAAATTCCATGATAAAACTCGAACGATTTCGTGGCAAGGTAAATTTTCAGATTGTAATAATATTAATATTTTAACGAGATAAAAATAGTGTCAAATTTTTGACAAGTATACAATATAATGCCCTTATCTCTGATTTTCCTAAAAACAAACGGGACTTATGTGACGATTTTTTTCTCAAAATATATTCTATGCATGAAAATACAAATTTACAAAATTATAAGAAAATCAGAGATGAAAACATTATACTGCACATTTACCAGATTTTTAAATTTATGATAACAAATATTTATTAGACAACTAATATTAAGATTGGAATTTCTGTTGAACTTTTGCTTACAAAGATTTTTGTATGATATTCGTATTTTTGGTGTCTTTTAGAAAGACATGAAGATAGAAATCTCTTGATAATTAATAATTTATTAAAATTTCAGAGGTTATATCTCACTGCTGATTAAAATAAATCACTGACTACTTCGTGAAGATGTTAGTATAACCTCAAGGATTCCATCTCTTTCATACTTCCACATAAGATTTGTTGTAAACAGCATCAGTGACGTGTATATTAAGAGTGCAAAATGGATCAGATGCTTCCGAGTCCCGGCTTCAGTATACCTAGCATCGGCACGCCTCTGCATCAACCAGAGGAGGATCAACAGATCCTGCCGAATGCGTTACAGCAGCAGCAGCAGTCACAACAATTCCAGCAATTGCAGCAACTGCACTCGATGAGTCCCAATATGCAGAGTGGCATGCTAATGATAACGCCATCACAAAAAAATATGCACACATATGCTCCAACACCATCGTTTGCGACACCACAGAGTCTTATGCAGCCACAAACGCCAGTAATTCAATGTTGAATTTAATGTTATCTATGCTAAGTATAATATTACGATGGAATTAAAAATTCTAGACCTGTTAATAGTAATATGTAACAGAAGTATATTTTTTGTGATGCTGATGAAAGAAATATTTAATTTGATGTTTTTTGATATTAAGTTTTTTTTTAAGAACTTTTAAGTTTAAAAATTTTCAACTATATAACAAATTACAATACTTGAACTTAACATAAATTAAATAAGATTATGAAACTAGATTATTCCAAATCATTACTACTTAAAAGGAAAATTTTTTTAGGAAATTTTTCCCAATTTTTTTAGGAAGTTTTAAGTCCATTTTAAGTTTCTGATACTCAAACTTAATCCATAACTGGATTTTAGATCCTAAGATATTTTTTCAGGAAAATATTCTAGAATCTACATTACAGTTATGGATTAATTTTGAGTATTAGAAACTTAAAATTGAAAAAACACACGTTAAAGAACGTCAAATTTCTGTTATACAATAACGATCTTGTGCAATTCTGAGTAAAGAATTTGAGAGACTGAAAGAGATACAATTAAGATACAGTATTCTAAGCATATTAATATTTGCTTTATTATTTTAACTGGTTTTTCCTTCTTCTTTAGCAAAATATGATGTCTCCGATAGTACCACAAAATAATCAAATAGCACCGTCATCGATAGGTCCCGCGACCCCAGGACCAATGACACCAATGACCCCAGCTTCCGCGGATCCTGGAATTTTACCACAGTTGCAGTAAGTAATTCTTTCAATAAAAACACTTGACATATAATTCATGTCTGCCTTTTCTTATTTCTTTAATCATATTTCCGCTTTATTTTAGAAATATTGTGTCTACCGTTAACTTAAATTGCAAACTTGACTTGAAAAAGATAGCACTTCATGCCAGAAATGCCGAATATAATCCGAAAAGGTTTGCAGCTGTTATCATGCGAATAAGAGAACCAAGAACCACCGCACTGATATTCAGTAGCGGCAAAATGGTTTGTACTGGCGCCAAGAGTGAGGCAGATTCACGTCTTGCTGCCAGAAAGTATGCAAGAATTATCCAAAAATTAGGTTTTCCTGTAAGTACCGGCAAACTTATTAAAAAATGATATAAAATGAGTTATTTTTCTCGATATAGGTTTTTTAAATATAGAATTATTTACTAAATAAATAACAATAAATAAAGAGCAAAATAAGAGTCAAACACATTTTAAATTGTAACACAATTAAAAAGAATAAATTACAAAGAAAAGTAAAAATAAAAAAAATACAGTTTAAATTCAAATATAAAACATTACAAATTTCGGCCGGATTGAGCCCTCTTCAAATATTAACTCGTAATAATCTTTCTGTAATACTTAATAAATCCATAATTTGACACATTTAATCGCATGAGAACCGTAGCATTTAGATATAAACTTGAAATATGAAATATGTGTTCTAAAAAGAATTATTTATACAATTTATCGCGACAAAATATTTAATAATAATGTAAATCTTTATTAATTGATATTACGATTTAATTTTACTTAGGCAAAGTTCCTAGATTTTAAAATCCAAAATATGGTCGGCAGCTGTGATGTTAAGTTTCCAATTAGATTAGAAGGTTTAGTGCTCTCTCATGGCCAATTCTCGTCATATGAACCAGAGCTATTTCCAGGTCTAATATATAGAATGGTTAAACCTCGAATTGTATTGCTTATATTCGTCTCAGGGAAAGTAGTATTGACAGGTGAGTGTTCATACTTTATATCTGTTATATGTATAGTAATTTTGTAATAAAGTATATACATGTTGCAAAACATTTTGGGAATATTTTTAAAGTTTTTTACAATTTTCAAATATAATTCATCCAGACCTGTAAGAATTTGGAAATTAAGTTCGGAAATTATTACATGTTTGTACTTAAATAATTATTGTATGCTTATATATGTCACCAGGTGCAAAAGTTCGCAGAGAAATTTATGAAGCCTTTGACAACATCTATCCAATCTTGAAAAGCTTTAAAAAGCAGTGAATCTACATCATTAAATTATAAAAGAAAAATTATGTATTTTCTTTTATAATTTAATATGACAATTTATTTCCAACCAACTCCATTTCTAATAGATTTTAGTTATTTTTTGTAATATATAAAGTAAGTCACGTAAATGAGCAAATTACTACTTCAATGTTGTTGAGTTGTTAAATATCTCTATTAAATTCAACACATAACAGGATGTCTTAAAATTGTTGGATATTCTTACTGTAAATCGTCTCTATAAAACTGATCTTTTTTTAATAAAAACTTGACGCACATAATTTTTTAGTAATAAGCGTTGAAAATAAACATTTTTGTTAATTAGATTACGAGAGAGAAAAAATATTCTTCCATTCAGTTATAAGTTTCTATGAAATAAATTCTTCAATACTGAAGATGACGAGATCATCTTTATATTGAATGAAAAAGCTGCGATAAAAAAATATCCACTGATTTTAGGACATAATGTACAAAGCAATTGACTTATACAGATTAGATAATATAATTTATAAAATATATTTCCGTTCAATTCTTCATAAAAAATATTAATTTTTTCAATGTGTAAAAAGCAAACAGAGTGAAGGTACAACTTGTGTAATCTTAGAACGATTTTGTTTTCACATTGGCTACGTTCAGCGGACTCAACAGTTGAGTGAGCGCTCGCTGTTATTGATGTATTCTTTTAGATCATCCAATTAACATTTTAGACCTGGAAGGAATACATCAATAGCAGCGAACGCTCACTCAACTGTTGAGTCTGTTGAAGCCATTTACTAAACCAATTAACTGATTAACTGATGATAACCGAAATTCTAAAAAAATATCTATACAAATTATGTATATATTGTAACCAAAAGTTTCTAAACCTTCCCTTTTTGCCTTCCTTAAAGATAATAGTGCATATAATTCTATATTTACAAAATAGTATCTTCTAGTAATACAGTGCCTCGAATAAGATTACATGAGTGATTAATGTGTATTTATTAATTTTTTAATTCTTAGCAGATACTGTATATCAAATAAGGAAGAAAAGTGCCAGATACTATGAGATTTTATAAATCTCATTACATAAAATTCTAATTATGTAATAGAAAATATTAAAAGATTTACCGTTATGTTTTATAATTATACTTTATGATATATAACATGTATAATTAATCAATACAACTTTTTTTTATTTTAAATGTTATATTATAAATACACTTCAAAAAAATTTATATCTGCTAAGAATTATTATTGTTATATACATGTTATATACACTTGGAAAAATTGTTGTAACACCGTTGAATAATTTTCTCCAGTTCAATTGCTATTTATTAAAAGTAATTTGATATACAAATTTCGTCTTTTGAATGAGTATTACAATCAACATCCTTAATACTTTCTCAGCAAAATTATTTTTTTTTACTATAAAATCTATTTCGTTTATCGGAAAACTCTTGAAATTGTTCAATTACATAGTAGAATTATACGACAGCATGAGGTCGTCGAACTGAAACTTTCAATTCTTGAAAAAAATGCGGAAAGAATAATTTTTTGCTAATATTAAATACTTATATTAAATACTTAATAGAATTTACTTGACTTATTATAAAAGGCTTAATATTTTTGTAAATCCATTTCGAATAGAATGTACATAGAAAGAAAAACACAATTAGGTTTTTAAATACATAAGCTATAATTTACGTAATTATTGGTACTATTATATATTTATAGATATATTATATTTTTGTTGCACATAGCGCATGTTTGATTATAATAAAATTGTGTACAATAAAAATATTTATTCTTTGTTTCTTTGTCAGACATAAAATGCTTGATAGAAAAAAATGTACACATATATTTAATAAATAAGAGAATTATGTATTTTGAGTGTGTAT
>NW_017305485.1:4154453-4159396 GCF_001594115.1 Trachymyrmex septentrionalis
TTTACCAGATGGAGTCTTTGGAATACTATCTACAAATCTTATACCACCTCTAAGCCGCTTAGGATTTGATACACGTTCTGGAATAAAAATATATTTGTTACATGCAATATATATATATACAAAATTTATAAACACATTAAAATTATATAATAATATAATAATATAATAATAAAATAATATAATAATATATATACTGAGCGGAAAATATTAAGAATTTTGAAGACACTACAAAGTAGACTTTTGGACTTCCATTTAACACTGCAAAAGAAAAGCTTAGAAAACTAGTCTAGTGCTTATTTCTTCCAATGATGCTAAAACATTTTTGTTTTTTATTTCTAAAGAATTTTGCAAAATGATGAAAATTCTAATCAGGGTTAAAACAAGAACGCAATAGAAACGCTTCATATATTGTTATTAGATCAGTTTCATTACATATAATACTGAAAATTCTTACCATTAACATACTGGATTATATCTTTTTCGCAAATATTAGAATTCTTTTCTTTTACAATGAAGGCCATTGGTAACTCTCCACTTTTGTCATTCGGTATGCCAATTACGGCCGCATCTTGTATACCAGGAAAAGTTAACAAAATCGCTTCGAGCTCAGCTGGTGGAACCTGATAACCTTTATATTTGATGAGTTCCTTTATTCGATCGACAATGTAAAAGTATCCATCTTCGTCATAATATCCTACATCTCCCGTATGTAACCAACCATCCTTGTCAATTGTCGCTTTAGTGGATTCTTCGTCGTTATAATAACCTTTCATTATTAAATCTCCTTTAAAACATAATTCTCCTTCGCAATTCGGCCCTAAAGTTTTATCCGTCTCATATTCTCCAATTGGTATTATCTT
This sequence comes from Trachymyrmex septentrionalis, assembly GCF_001594115.1. Taxonomy (NCBI): domain Eukaryota; kingdom Metazoa; phylum Arthropoda; class Insecta; order Hymenoptera; family Formicidae; genus Trachymyrmex; species Trachymyrmex septentrionalis. The sequence goes on from NW_017305485.1 coordinate 4,155,314, forward strand.
TGCTAAAAAAAAAAAATCAATATTATATATCGTCAAACTTTGTCAATATATTCTATTAATTATATTTCTTATATTAATATAAAAATACACTCTTAAAACTATAAATATTGCATATTGTGGAAAGAAATGAATATTGTGGAGAAGAATCAATATTAGAATGAACTATCAAAAATATATTATCTAATACTGCTCTATAAATATACTATACTGCAATGTAAATATTTACAATTAAATAATAAAAAATGTTTGACTAAAATAATATGACTCAGAAAAAATACATTTGCAAATCTATATTGTATGATAGTAGTAGATATTTAAAGCGTATAATTATGCTTTAAATAAAACGGACACTACTTTCCTAATCCCGAGAATCTTACCTAATGTGCCTGGAACTACTACGCCAACGCTGCCTAATTTTGCTTTTCCATCTGGTGATCGCAACACAGCTAAAGTAGTTTCTGTTAATCCGTAGCCTTGTTTAACATCAGTAATATTCATATTTAATCGCTTAGCGACAGCCTGCTGAATTTCCTTCGATAATGGAGCTGCACCACTCCTAATTAAAGCAACTTCAATAATTATATAATTCATAGTAATTTTCGAAATAAATCTAATATCTGATATAAACACATTTTATGTGTAAGTTTTAACACAGCTTATTATAGTTCCATTCAGAACTCCTGTATGTAATATTAAAAAAAAAACTGCCATAAAACACAAGTTATTCTATGTCTATGTTATTAAATTTCAGAGTCTATATAAATTGATTAAATTTATAAAAATGTCATAATTTTATTAAAATAATGATTTTCAATATCTAAATAGAAAAATATTAAAAAATTTTATTTTTATGTGTTATGTAAGATATTAATTTATATAACAATGTAACAAACTGTATATATTAATTTCACGAATATTCGCCTTTTTTTTACTCTTTGCAATCTTCTTTTATATCTTACTTTTTGGGCTTATCATTAACAAATATATACTCAGCATCTATTTGTCATATATGTCAACATTTGTTTTTTTTATTTTTGATTTTGTAAATTGCAGCATGTTCCTCGAAGATTTAAACATCTTGTATCTAATTTGTAATATGCTTACCATATCGTTTTAACACAGGACAAATCATATTTATCCACAAGTGGATGTTTAGCCAGAAATACCATAAGCGACGGCACCATAGGCATATATTCAATTCTATATTTTTCAATGTATTGTAAGAACAGCTCTTCCTCAAAGCGTGAGAATACAATACTGCAGTTTCCCCTTAATATGGTAAGTACCATTAAGACGAAGGAGTATGCATGAAAGAATGGGAGTAGTGACAGAGAAACCCCATTTTCCTGAATTGCGTTAGTGTTCATAAACATGCGTATGACTGTAGTAATATTTTTATCCGTCAACATGACGCCTTTTGGTAGTCCTGTGGTTCCACTTGAACATAAAATTGCTGTTACATGATCATCTAAATTGACAGGAGCCGCTTGAAGTGCATTTGCATCGTCATTGGAGACGTTCGATATCACTTTATACATGCTCGTCCATGAAACATTGTTGCTACCATCAGTAAGCATTAGGATTTTTGGTGACCAATGTAACTCTCTGAATATTTTTCTTATACCACTAAGTGATATCTTCGAAATAAAAATATACTTTGGTTTTGAAATGGACAGTGCATGTTTCAATTCTCTCTCACTGTATAGAGGATTTAAAGGACAGGCAATAGCACCCAGATAAAACGCAGCACATACTGGAATACAAAATTCCAGATTGTTTTCGCTGCACACAGCCACGGTGTCATTCGTCTTTAGTCCTTCTCTCTGCAGATAGACTGCCAATTTCCGGCTAGTGTCTAAAATATGTTGATACGTCTGCTCCTTGCCAGTATGGGGATTTATCTGGCAAAAAAGTTTATTGTCATTGTAATAGAAAATTGTAGATTATATAGCAAAAATTATATAACAAATCTAGATTAGGATTCCAATTATTTTCTACACATCGTATATTAATCTATTACATTGTATGTTAATGATATTAATCTATTACATTATGTGTTAATTATGTGTTAATAATGCAAAATTAATAACAAAAATTAAATCAATCATGAACTTACATGTGCTATACGAGTACCATGCGTCGTCAATTGCATTAATAACAATTGTCCCATCGAGATATTAAGTTCCGGCAGCAATTCATCTTCACTACGTAAAATATTTGATTGTTGTGACATGTTGAAATACAAGGACGAAATTGACACTTTTTTTAACGTAACAGGTTAGGAAGTATCTCTGATACTTCAATGTTAAAAGAAATTGCGTACTTTAAACGATGCGATTATACACATGATAAGAACGATATGACTATGACAAGCATATTTGGTAATCTTGAATTATCTTTCTGTACTTACAGTCAGCAGATCTAATCAATAAATCATGTTTCAAAAAAGCCGGAAATTCTGCCATTTCTTCGGTTAGATGGCAGCACGCGTACCATTTTAGACCGAAATATGAACAATTGTATTTCTGAATGTTCGCTAGATGGCACATGCACCTCTAAAAGTGATTCAAATCGAACATGAACTCCACCTGATTGAATAGCAGCGATTTTATTCAGTTGATAGAATTGTATAAAAGGAAATTTTTTAAATTAAATAATTGTCATTCCTAATTATATTTTTCCTTTCGCGTTCTAAATAACAAAAAATAAATTATTTTAACTTACTTTAATAAAAAATAATGTTATTTAATAAATTGATTATATTTTAACTGATAAAATTGCTTAACAATTTCTTTATACATATAAGCAAATAATTGTTAATTTTAATTTTATTGTTCCTTCTACGACAAATAACAACAAATTATTTATTTTTTATTTTATAGATTTCGACATGGAAAGAACAATAAAGTTGAAAAAATGATAATTATTTGATTATATGAATAAAAAAATGTTTAAGCAATTCACTTGAAATAATTAATTTATTAAATTGATTAAGTAATTAATTAATTAATAATTAAATAATTTTATGCACATTAATAAAATACAATCTATGCTGTTTAATAAATTAATTCGCGATTATATCAACCGATAGAATTACTTAAAATAATTTTTATTAAATATAATATATTACATGTTTCTAATTTTATTTTCCAAAACGATAAAAAATAAATAAATTTACAGAAAAATATTTACAGAAAAAAATCAATGCTTGATTAGTGATTAATTTAATCAGCAGAATTTCATAAAGCAAAATTTTATATAGTTACATAATTGTTGTCTCTAATCTATAATAAATTTTCTTTTCCATCATATTATTTATAATAAAAAAAATAAACAATTCTATCATGATAGCAAAACAGTTGATACAAATGTCAATTGAATAAATTATTTCCCAGATAGCCAGTTGATGTTATTTGTCAAAATAACGTTTTTAATGTTCACGTGAAATGACGACAAATACCTATGGATTGCTTAAATTAATTACAATTTGATCCAAGTCTAAAGTTATTTTTGTATTTGTATATAAAAAAAGAAATATAGATGTATATATAGACCGAGAATACAATCTATTTCAAATGAAATCTATTTTAAATCTTCTTTCACTCTTCCCCCTCCCCCCCCCTCCATACATACACATACTATACTTTTATAAACCGGAATATTTACCTCATGCGTAATATGAATAGAGAAATCATACGTCGGTATAATATAAGGAGTGCCATGTTGCTGCATTTTTCATATTAGACATGTGACTGATTGATTTTTCTGCGTACGCACGGCTTCGTGATTATATATTAATAAATTTGGATTTACATAAAGGTCTCGAAGGGTGAAAGAATATTTTCGAAGAACATTTTTATCCCTAAGCATTTTTTACATCATACATACAAAATTGCTTGTTGTTTTTATTATATGTATAAAAAGATTTTTTTATAAGAAACAAAAAAAAACCAAAAAAATGTCAAAATGAATATAATTAAAAAATTTAATACTTATTGAAGATTTTGAATATATTAATGTTATTTGTAACTTGAAATACAGTTTATCAAGTTTTTTATTTGTATAAATATTTCTTATTATATA
>NW_017305485.1:4159663-4165027 GCF_001594115.1 Trachymyrmex septentrionalis
TAATTAAAAAAATTTTTAATTATTTAATTCGTTTTTTCTCCCTCCTACATTTTATATGTAAAATTTATAAGTGATTAAAACGTACACATTTTATTATTTGACAAAATTTCGAGGATAAAATTTTGATATAGCAGTATGAAAATTTTTCTGTATTTCTATAATCGAACGTTCATATTATCTTTAATAATATTTCCATATCCTCTGAGGATTTCAAAAAAAGAATATACTTTTTAGATATTTTTTTATAGATATCTCACATTTTATCCTATAAAAAATAGTAGGAATAATCAAGAACAATATCAATTTTATTTTATTGATCAATTTTATTTATATAATTGTATATGTATATATAAAATTTATAGTATTTAAGAAACAAAACTTCTCTATCTCTCTCTTTTTCTTTCTCTAAAGACGATAATAGAATTGATACCTGTAATCTTTTTTAGATTCTTCAACGTAGAATTACAGCTTTTTAATTAATTATATCACAATCAATAACACAATAGCTGCTGTTAAAGAAATAGCGTTTATTTTAGCCATTTAAATAATCGATTTGTTAGTTTTAACATTAAACTTTGTACATTATTTTGTCAAAGTATTTTTGCGACAAATACTTACACTTATCAGGAAAAGGAAATCTAACTCGCAAAATAAAAAGCTTGTGACATTTTTTGAACTTGTCAAAAGTAACTCTTCTCGTACTTTTAAAAAAACGCAAAAAATACTTGGGGCATCTCTATTACAACACAATATTTAAATTGTTCTATAAGTGTCTAAATACGTGCTTTTCCTTTTTATATAAATAATTGCACATCTTTTGTTGCAAATTCTTTGCAAATTAAACTACTGATGATTTTTATGACAATTGGATGCACTATTACACCCTTATGAAAAAATACTATTGGACTCGCGAAAGAATGATAGAAATATTTAAAAAACTATTCGAATCGAATAAGTATTGTACACTATTCATTCCAATAGTTTTTTTCACTAATCCAATGGTATTTCTTCACGAGAGTATGTTGATTGTAGGCTGTCATACACAAAGCAACACAAAATAAATTAAATCTATTCTACAATTGCGTAAACGTAGTTGTAGATGGTTGTAGTTGTAAGTACTTATTGATGACCAATTATTGTCGAATATATTCTTCATGTTCGACTGTGATTAGCAAATTCTTATAACTACAATCACAACTACGTCACGCAATTGTAGAATGGACTTTAAGCATGTATTGTATAAGATGCTCAGCACGAATTATCACATAGTTTAGCGGGATATTTGTCAAACGTTTCCTTGGTCAACAAGACGCTTATACTTTAAAACTTTTGCAATCAGATAAGTTTGTGTACAACGACCTTTGTCGTTTGCACTCCAGCATGCACTAGCAGCATCAGATTCGTTATCGGATGCACAAGAGACGGAGGCGAACGTCGTCGCTGATATCACCCGCGTGAGAGATTCATCGAATCAACACCACTGAACGCAATGCCAATTCCCACGCTTTCGCCGACATCTACAAGAGACCGAACGACGGAACCTCCGCGCGTTCCGTCCGGAAGGAAAAAAACGTGCGGGAGAATCTTAGTGAAATGACGTGAAACTCGGGGCTTCCTCTCGCCGAGGAAGTTTCGGATTTGTACGCTTGGAAGCGATGCGTGACGGCCGACGAAGATCGAAAAGTACCGTCGCTGAGCCCCGACGAGAATTTCGGCGCGTGTGCCACGAACATTTTTCCGCCGTCGATTTTTCCCCGCCCTTTTGTCAGCGGGTGGGCGGGGCCGGACAAGCGACCGCCCCGAGCCGAGCGATCGCACGGTATTGCGCGTAGCAGCCGCCACAATGTCGGGCGAAGCCTCGCGCGAGCGTTACGATAGGTAGACGCGTTTCAGCTCATTCGGGCGTAACGCCAACGGCGTGCCGAGTAACGCGGTGGGCTCGTCCGGTGCCGGGTAGCGGCGGTAACCGATGGGGTCCAATGAACGACGAGACGAAACGATCGCGCCGCCTGTACGAGAGCGCTCGTCCAATGATCACACGGGGGATCTTCAGCATCCACTTCTCCCAGTCGTGGCCTCACCGCTCCTCTCTACGGCGTATGGAAACCCTTCTCTCACACGCAAAAGGGGACATCTCATCACGACTCTTGGTAGCAGGCACTTCTCCGTAGTGGGCACTCCACTCATCGTGTCGTCGTACGGGTTCTCCGCGAGAGGCTGTGGGGCCTGTGCCCAGGCGGGCGAGCAAGCGAGCGAGCGAACGAGCGTGAGCGCGAGCGGGCGAGCGCTGGTCGAGTGGGTCTAAGCGGCCGTGAGGACCTCTCCAGGAGTACCCGACAGAAGTCCTCTCCATTCATTCATCCATCTATCCAGCCAGCCAGCCAGCCAGCCAGCCAAGCCAGCCAAGCCAAGCCAGCAAGCCAAGCCAGGCAGGCAGGCAAGCCACCCAGCCAGCCATCCATCCATCCATCCATCCATAGAACGGCTCTTCTCCTACGGAGAGTGTATCCTCGACGAAGGTGGAGGCGAAGCGTAGAGTGGTACATCTACCATCGTCTCTCTATCGGCGGAATCCAAGGACTCCCAAGACCCCCGTGTGATTTCAGTCGGCCGCCGGCCGGCTCTGGCCGGCCACTATCCTCGACCACGTGGGCAAGGTCGCCGTGTCACCGCGTTATCCTTCGTTCGTTTTTGGATTCCAAGGAGCAACGGCAACACGTCGACGTTACGTTGTGTTCTCCGCCGAGATAGTGTCGAGAGGTCCGACGACCGCAGGAGAGCCATCCGAGTCGGCCGCCGGCCGACCGCGACCTCGATTTTTCCCAGTTACGTGTGAGAGTTCGTCGTGCGCCACGTGACATCGCATCCCTTCGTCTCTTAATGTCCATCTCGCGGCCCGAGACTCTGATTTCCGGAGAAAGTAACCCGGAAACCAACAACGACGAATGTAAGAAAGAAGAATGGATAATACGTTCACCATCAACGTTGGCAAATAAAATATATCCGCAGTGAAGAAATCTCAGTTCTTCTTCTTGAATTCACTTCGAAATCCTCAAGTAATCGAAGACTTATTCAGCCAATATCTAGTGATAGTGGAGCTTGAAGACGAAGTCAGTGTTATGCAGATTGAGTACTTCCGGTGAGCTGTCGTGTTTGTGTATAGGAATTGGTTTTCGCGATTGCAAGAGCTATGCGTGCGTTTAAACGTAATCGAGATCAGGGAAAGAGAAAGAGGGACAAATCTCGGCTCGCGGCGAATGATTGCGGGCTATACATTGATTTCGGGGACAAACGATCCCGATGTTAGTGAAGACGGGGAATTTTTTACTGTGCGTTCGTGACCCATTACAGTAATAAGTGAGCGCGTCGACTTATACGAGTGACTTGTGGCATTGTGGGATTAACTAGTCGTGTGTACCGATTTCGGTCCCGAGTGAACGATCGTTCGAGTGACATACTGTCGAAATTTCATGGTGAAGATCGGACGTTCGGAGTTAATAATTCATCCGTTGAGAACGTGATCCAAAAGGAGGTGCCGACGATCGTGTGAAAGCTACGTTGGCGATCGGCTAGATAAGAGAGAGAGAGAGAGAGAGAGAGAGAGAGAGAGAGAGAGAGAGAGAGGAAAGAGAGCAGTAGAGTCATAATGCGCCGTTGTTACGGCTAGCGCCGGCCTCATCATTCCGCGAAGCGCGAGCTTCAAGTATTTCGACGGCGTCGGGCTCGCCGAGATGAGCGGTGGCAACGGCGGCGGCGGAAACGGTGGCGGTAATCAAGGCGGTAATGGCAACGCCACGACTTATCACCAGCACCAACAGCAGCAACAGCAACAGCAGCAGCAACAACAACAGCAACAACAACAGCAATCGCTGGAGCAGGCAGGCCTGCTGTCAGATCTCAATGGCATCGACCTGGCGATGAGCCTGTCGCCCAAACAGCACTCGTCCCACGTGCAAGCTGCTGGTGCCCACACTACGCCTTTCAGCGTAACCGATATCTTGTCGCCGATTGAGGAGTCTTATCGGAAGCTCGAACTCGCCGCTGCCGCCGCCGCCGTCGGTGTTGGTGTCGGCGTCGTAACGCATTCCCAGGGATCGCCTTACGGGAACGCATGCGGTGCACGGGTGGGTGGTAACACCGGTAGCTCGAGCGCAAGCAGCGGCAGCCCGCCGCTGCACGGTGGTTCGACGCCCGGCGGCAGCACCCCCGGACCAGTTTCCGTTGCCAACGGGGCCGCCCCCGGTGGCGGTGGCGCCGGCAGTGCCGGCGGTGCCGGCGGAGGCATGAGTGCCATGGGTAATCCTTACGCAACTATGCAGCTCACGTCGCAATATCAATATTGCGCCGCGGAATTATCGCCGTATCATCACGCCGGACCCGGCGTGGGCGCCACGGCTACAGCCACGGACCCCATGAGGTCCCACGCGGTCTCCTCGCATCATCACCCGTGGTACGCACCGGCGCCACCGGCCACCAATGACCCGCGCTTTGCCAGTGAGTAGCTTGTCTTTTATTTCAAGAAAATCATTGAAGAAAGTTCGAAGTCCCAATCGATATAAACTAAAAGTAACGTAACAACAATATAAATGTAATATAACACATGATATTAATAAAATAATAGTTACATTGTTGATGTTCTGTAATTTTTAGTTGATGTCGATTGGGGGACGAATATAGTGATGTCTAACATCACATCTAACATCTATTAAATCTATTTCTTATACTGATGTAGGTATAAATTAATTTTAATCTTGATTCATTTTACTCTTTACCTTTTTCTGATTAATTACGAATTCTTACACCAAAAGAACGATTTTGCTGTAGAATCTAAAATTTAGTTAGATATAGATCTGAAATTAATTTTGTCGGAAACTAAAAAATGATGAACAATGTTGCAAAAATTTTGATATAACAATCCATTTCTAAGAAAATTATTTTTAAATCCAGCACAATTTTAGATCTCAGTAAAATCGTTCTTTCCATGTAGAACTAAAAAGGATAAAAAGTAAGTTAAAAAATCGAGATTAATTAATGTTGCACTGATGGAAATGAAACGTAAGATGAACGAAGCCTGAACAACTTTAGCTAAATATTGTGTATATGCAATCTCTCAATACAATAAATTATAATATATATATGTGTTATGGTATCAAATTTATGAATATATCAAATTGTAATATAAAAAATATGAAAAATACCATATTATCGATAATTAATAAACAAATATTAGTTTTTCAAATATTAATTCGATTAACTTTACATAAAGCTACTATTACATTCTACGAAATATTTTCTAAAGAATTAAAAAGACTCATTTTTCCTTATTACGATTTTGTTCGCAAAGTCCTTAATCATCACTACAAC
>NW_017305485.1:4165127-4168689 GCF_001594115.1 Trachymyrmex septentrionalis
AATTTTTCCTTATTACGATTTTATTCGCAAAGTCCTTAATCATCACTACAACTATATGGACATCCAAAAATGTGATTATATTGTATTAAATGTCAATCGTAGCAGATAAGCGCAGAAATAATCATTTTCGAAATTTGAGAAACGATTTTACCCTCGTTAATGGAGGGAATATTTTGTTTGATATATCTACATACATTTACATGCTCGTCAGATGAGCAAAAAGCCTTCGCGGACTTCGTCTACATATTGATTAATTCAGTCATTCGATGAATTATGTCTTGGACAGTTAGTCTGTCTGCTAAACGTTACCGAGTTATCGAATGCAAACAGTCATTCTGTCAGCCTGTTAAATGAGTTTCGAGGGGTCTGTATTTATCAGAGAGACTCGGTGTGTAGTCTCTCATAGAATATGACGCTTATACTTTCAAAGAAGACGTGTTCTCCCTGACGATCGTCGGCATGAAAACCAACATCAGACGTACGATCTACACCTGTTATTTAATCACCGATTGTAAAAATGGCGAGTGAAATCTGTAGGAACGTCGGAGAATCACGCGCGAGAGTTAACGTTATCAGATATTCATCAAAATCTTGTGTTTTGTGTATAAATGCCGGAAGCACGACACGAAGCGACTCCGGAGAGAAAGAGAAGGAAAAAGAAAGAGAGAACGATGTATGCTGTATGTTGTACTCGGATAAAAACCTATCTCCTAACGAGCTATTCCTTCCGCCTTCCAAGAGTCACGTCCGCCAGGCTTTTATCGGTCTTGTAACGACAAGACCATGGATATCTTAGCTCCATTTAGGGATCGACGAGAGAGCGTCGGTCTCGCGTTACAAAGTTGACGAAAATGCACTGTTGTTAATTGGTAAGAAGAACCCGTCGGCATTTCTCAGTTTACAACTGTCTCCAAGTGTACTACGAGAGAAAGAGGACTAGATTTTATTCTTCAAAACCGTGTAGGAACTTTCTACAAATAAGCCAACAAATTGTGGAGGATAGGGGTTTGCTGAAATTCTTGAAAAGATTGCAATGATACGGCTTCGTAAAAGATGAAGATGCAAATTGATTTTCTCAGATTGATCTTTCTCAAATCATTTGATTCTAGACATAACAGAGAAGAAGGATTCTAAATCTATCTATTGTATCTTAACTCTTCCGCGATCTGGATCTTTTTTTAGCATAAGCGGAATTTCACTCTCAAGTTTCTTGTTCATTTTTCTCAAATTTTAATTTAAAGATTTTAACATTTGAGTTAAACAAACAACTATTTGATAACGTAATATAGAGATGTTGAAAAATAACCCTGAATTTTTCCACATTTTTTTAAAAGTCTAAAGCAATGAGAAAACTTGGGCTAAACAAAAAAGACCCAGATTACAGATAGAGAAAGTAAAAATATGGTTGTAAATGGAGAGTTAAAAACGAGACTTTTGAATTTAATCGTCCATGAAGTAAGTGGAGATAGAGCAGTCAGCAGTTTGTAGTGATATTCTTTAAGTGGAACAGTTTAAAAGGATTGGCGTAAAAGCATCCTCGGGAAGTGTAGGAGCTTTGACACTTCGGGGATCCATTTGGATGTCCAGGGCGCCGCATAAGTTTCGCGTTTCAGTGTCCACAAAAGGAACGTCGCGCATACCACCGTCGGCCAACAATGCGCGCATCTTTCATGCGACTTGTGTCAACAAGGCATTCGTCTCTCCTCTGTGGATTTTCGTCCATCGCACGCGCCACTTTAGCGAGCCGATCGCTCGTCGCTCTCGCCGTATCGATCCAGAATTCGAGAAAGCGCGACTAGTGGACGGCGCTGAGGATTTTAGTTAAACAAATAAGAGGGACTGGTCCTCGAGTTAAATGCTTCAAACGCGCGGATGCCCGTCAGCACCATACGAATTCGATTTCGCAGGACTTATCGTCGCCCCTTGTAAAATAAACAGAGCTCGCAGGGAAACCTCGCGTTCGTCCACGGAGTTGCAAACGAGACCGTTTCCCTGATGCGCTTCGCGATCGTTCGAATTCGTTTTCTAAAACTGCAACTATGTGGCAGTATTACGTAGATTCCGTGCGCGAAACGATAGTATAAGGTAAATCGCGAAAGAGTTTTTGCCAAATCATTAACGTATTTAATGTGAGATATAATCTATCTATCAATTATATTATAATTTAATCTATCTATCAATTATATTATAGATGGAAATTCTTTGGAGTATTTTAACATGTTTATATATATTAACATCATTATTAAAGTGTTTAATGTAATTTGTGATATGTTATTTTTCAGCTTCGCTTTATGATTGTGTTTCAAGTCCGACAAACTGAATTGATACGCAGTTATAGAACTGAAAATAATTTGTAGTAACGTGTATTACTATTATTATTTGAAAATGTAATTAGTTTTTGTAAAATATACGTATGAATATTATTAAGCACTAAGATCTGCTTTGAAAACTGAAAAAAAGAATTCTTTTATTTCATTCTTAATTTATAATCTATTTGTTTTATTTCTTTGTGAATTCTATAAAGAGCAAGTTATAAATTTAGATACCGGTCATACATTGTTCGCTGGGCATTCAAAAAAAAAATTTCAGATCAAGGAGAATCCACTCATTAATGCCTTCGATCTGACTTTTTTAATATCATTATGCTATTCCAGTTTGACGTTTTTCAATGATACATCGATAATAGATTACATCGATTAATTGTGCTATTGCTATTGTTGCGTTTGCGATTTGCATTTTAGAAATATCTTATTAAAAACTTTTGCTGTCGCCATGTAAGCGTTATTTGTATGAAGTTCTTTTACAATTTTTTGCAATTTGTATCGTCTACACATATAATTGTGTAAGTACGCAGCCATTTGTCGTGAATGACAGTACAATTCCATTTTTTTTATTATTAATCTTACGTAACGTCATCGAAGTTGATTAAAAAATGATTAAAATTAAATCAATTATATATATATTTATAATAAAAATAATATATATTATTGAAAATAAATGCCTATTGATATAAAAATAAATCAGAAGTTGTAGTTCATTCAGCTAAAAATTGTACCTAAAACAAAATAATTAATAATATCTCTATTTAAAAAATTTTAATTCTTATTACATTCTAAGCTCAACAAGATTTTTTTTTTCATTGCTTTGCATTGCATTTTTTCTCTTTTTCTATATTTTTCTATATTTCATTCGTTTCAATTTAACGTATGTTTCTCTTTCTCTTTCTATCTAATTTTCTACGTTTTTTCAAATATGAAACTTCCTAATATTATGATGATAATAAACTATCAGTTTTGTCCTATCTTGTCCAGAATCTTGATAGGTATTTATCATATTTTCACTCTACTTTATCCTTGCTAAACGTTTAAGATCTTGATTACAGTTTTAACCTCTAGTGGTTCTAATCAAATTATTTACTATCTAGGATATATTTGGTAGAAAAAAAAACCACATAATTTCGAGAATCAATTTCATCAATAATTTGTCTCTGCATTACGCAAACTGGGATCGTGATTAGAATTTCCGTAGCAAATTTAATAACAAGTTACGGATCCTATGATTT
>NW_017305485.1:4168789-4172108 GCF_001594115.1 Trachymyrmex septentrionalis
AACTGGGATCGTGAATAGAATTTCCGTAGCAAATTTAATAACAAGTTACGGATCCTATGATTTGTGACGCTTTAAACAAGATCTAATTAGAGTAAAATTAAAGTGAAACGCGAAATTACGTAATAAGCAAAATTATGCAATCGACGTGTGAAATTAAATGTTACGTCTATATCTATATGTCATCAGACGAGATATTTTTATCCCGCTGGATTGGACGACTTTCACACTGTGGGCGGTACGCGAAGACGTCTGTGATTCGGAGCGAGAAATCTTTTGGGCTTTTGTCACCTAATTGGAGGCTGAAGAGCCGAGACGGTGGAGACTTCCCCACCCTGTCGGTCGCTATGCCACATAATTACGTTTTGAAACGGGGATGTTCGACGTGAGGCAGAGTGCGACGCCGGTGGTCAGGTAGACGTTGGAGAAACGTCAATTTATTTAACGAGTTCCTGCACGCGCGTTGTTCGCCCATCATCGGGATCTGCCTTCGTGTATTGGCAGAAGTTACATCGAAACATCCTGTCCCGTCAGTCGTATCCTCACGCATTGTTCTCGGTGACTGCTGACGAGCAACTTTAAAAGGAGGATGGCATCGTACGAGAAACATAATAATTTACATCACCGATGTGATTTACGTGAAATTCCTCGCAGTACCAATTAATGTTAACACGTGATAGTCGCGTATCAATATTTAGAAGATTGTATAAATTTACGAAAAGAGAGCATAATTTGTAAAAATTATCAAGTATTTATTTCATGAGAACGCGGGCCTCTAAAATTTGTGAATAGAATATATCATAACAGACGCGTGAGTTAATTTTGATTAATTTGAATGCAGAGCGTTCGGTAATCAGTGCAACAATCCAGGAGGAGATCTTATACGAATTTATAAAAAGGATTGTCAAGTTGATTTCAAGAAATCACGGGCTTATAAAATGTGGATAGAACATATCGTAACAGACAAGTGACGTGAGATTGTTTTAATTAATTCAAATGCAATACATGTTGCAATCAGCGTAACAATCTAGATCGTGTCATACACTGAAAATCTATATAGTATCTGTACATATATATGTAACGTGAATTATAGATTTTCAGTACTGACTGTACATATCCGAGCACAACTCTAGATAAGAGGAGATCGTATATATACGATCTTGTAAAAATGATGATTATCAAGTTGAGATCTCAAGAGATTACGTGCTTATAAAATTCATATACGGTACCAGGCAAGTGACTCGCGAATCAGTCTTGATTAATTCGAGTACAGGGCGTCCGGTAATCAGTGCAACAATTAATCCCGATAGGTGAGGCGAAGCCACGAAAACTCGTCGGGTACTCGAATCGGCTATCGAATATAGGCTATCGAACGTAACCCCGGATATCCGCGTAACGCGAGGGGCCTTCGACGAAAAACGCGTCGACTTCTACCGCCGAAAATACGACAATTACTTTTGCTCGATGCACAGTGCACTCCGGATTTGAGCTACGAGCTCCGTACGATTTCTACGGGCGCGCCGAGGTAAACAAATTTGACGGTGTTTGTTCCTGCGCTCAAGTGGTATTTCTTTCTCGCCCTCGACTTCACTCGACGGCTCGAGAAATACGGTTCTCACAGGCATAATAATTCGGAACTTCATCTCGGGGACCTCCCGTGCTCCGGTGACGTAGCACTTCGCAGCGTCTAAATCGTTCCCTTTGTCCGCGCCCAAGCGCGTTCATTTTTGACAGCTCCTCGCCAACTGACAAGGGATAGACGACCGCTCGCTCGCTCGCTCGCTTGCTCGTCTGGGTAGCCTTCGGTAGCTCAAATTTAGAAGAGAATCGTTCAACCATATACGCTTAGACGTATACTTACGAAAATATGAATATGTCATAATTATTATAATCTCTATCGCCACGTTGAAATCGTTGGTAACGATTTCTTTTAATTAGTTCTCAAGAATTTAATTCTCGCTATGAAAATATTCATGTAGAAAATTCGAATATGATGAGTAATACTGCAAAAAATTTTGACGTCTAAAAATTATTTTCAACCAGCTGGTTGCTTTGTATTAATTTCTTTTTTTTTGCAGCATTACTCTCATTAAGTTTCCTAAATAATTATTTTGACGGTTAAACAAAAAAATTATTTTCAATAAGTTACTCACTGGCAATATTAAAATGTTCAGAGAAAAAATATGAGTAATATTTCTGTATAATTGGTGCGCGAATAAAATATTATTCAATTAGTTAATTGTAAGTAAAAAATAATAAATCATTGAACATGAACGTTTCAATTCTTCTTGGAGTTATCCTCAGCTTAGTGAATTAGTGATTCAATCAAGGTGCTATTAACAGTCTCAATGCGGAAGATATGAAAGATCCTTGTTAAAAAAATCTAGAAAAACTGCAGTGTCACGAATAAGTGGATGTATGTTCACACACTAAGAAAAAAAATGAAGAAAGAATGTAAGAAAATAATTTTCAGATCTGTACTTACATGTACTTCAGCAAAATCGTTCTTTCCGTGTGTATATCATGAATGTATAAAATATCTAAAACTGTTCGCATGGATGATTAAAATAAGATTTAAAGTAAGAGTATCAGAATAAGAATGCGGGGCGGAATCGGAAACAAGGAATATACCTTTCGTCGTTAAGTATAGACCTTAAATTTTCGTAATGAAGATGCATGCGGAAAAAGAAGGCTGCAAAGTATCATTCCCGGTTTGTTCAATATGTTTTGCAGTCTCGCGACTGATGGGCGCCGCGGCGGCGGGCGCCGGGACCAACATGGCCGGCTGCTCGGTGGGCCAGTCGATGGGCGACGTGACCAAGTCGTCGGGAATGGGGGTGGGCGTCGGCGTCGGAGTCGGCGTCGGCATGGGCGTCGGCGCGATGCAATTCCCTCTCGCGCAGAGACGGAAGAGACGCGTACTCTTCACCCAGGCCCAGGTCTACGAGCTCGAAAGGCGATTCAAGCAGCAAAAGTACCTCAGCGCGCCCGAACGGGAGCATCTGGCGTCCTTAATTCATCTAACTCCCACGCAGGTACGTTTAGAATTACTTAATTAATAGTAATTATCTTGTTATCTATGTATACGTAAGTTTTAGTTTACGGCAGGCACTCCGTTTTTCGTACTTCGGACCGAATGCTGCTCCTTTTTCATTCTTTGTAAATTTCTGATGAAACTCACTCACCGAGTTCGTCTCGTGTAGTGATTTCGCGGCTAAATATTTTTACCGCTATTGTTTTCCCAAACGACAAAAAAAAAAGTTAAAAATCGAGACGTAGAATCTTTTAAACGGTTCTTTGAGACATCTTTGAAATATCTTAG
>NW_017305485.1:4172208-4199310 GCF_001594115.1 Trachymyrmex septentrionalis
AGCAAACAACACAAAGTTAAAAATCGAGACGTAGAATCTTTTAAACTGTTCTTTGAGACATCTTTGAAATATCTTAGAGATGTCTTATATTCTAAATATGGACTTGTTATTTTCTAGTTTGTTATTGGGTGTATCATTTTCATTACATCAGACGATGGTCGTTAAAGTTGAAAGTAGTTGAAGGTATGTTAATTTAATAAATCGTGACAAATGGCGGCAAAGAATCTAGGATTCTTTCGGGACATCTTTATAGAGAGCCGAAAATCAGGAAGTCTCGTTAATCACCCTGCAGCTATGGCACACAAAAAAACTTAACAATAAGACGTATGCAGTAAGCACCTTAATCTTTAAGCCGGAGCACAGACCTTTGCATAACGCATAAAGCATAAGAAAATCAATCAATCGGAGGCTTTTATTTTATAGGAAGGAAGGAAATGAAGAACTTTGATTGCTATATTTTTTACGCGTTATGTGTTATATGCAAGACTGCACTGCAAATCCGAGAGTGTATAAAGTGACTTCAATATATATGTGTGTGTGTGTGTGTGTGTGATTAGTAAAAATAATCACATATAAAAATAGATTTACACATTTAAATGTGTATGGTCATTTTTACACAGAAAATTAAATTACATACATATATCACTTTTTACACCCTTGAATGTGCAGTGAGTGCTCCTGCACTTACTACAGTCTCTACTGTGATTAGCCACTGCTTAAGATTTTTTTGTGTGCCATGGTAGAAGATATGATGAACTGTTAGCTAATTGATTCCTTTATCTAATATTCAATACGTTAATCGTGGGACAAACTATATACTCGTCCGTTAAATATATTTCGCACAATTTTATTGAACCTTGACGAAGATCCACGGTAGTTATCATCTACCAAGCGGATAAGATAGCTGGTTCCGGTATACGCCGATTTTAACAAGTGTATTCATTTTCATTGAACGCAGACAGGTCTGGCCGGCTCGAGATGCGGTATAGCGGTCTGGCAACAATAAATAATTGTTACGTGGCTCATTGGCCGCATCCTGCGTTGATGCACGTTCATGCGCGGGTCTCCCCCTCGTTCGGTCTATCGTTTCGTCTACCGTTCGTCTCTCCGTCTGCGGTTCAATTCACTTATCAGCCCTTTGAAAACAAGCGCGTCGAATTGTCCGTTTGTCATCGCGACATTTGTAATGCAACAAGGACGACGTTATCGATGGAACTTAACTCAACCAGCGCTAAGCGCCATAAAAATCTTAAAATATCTTTTACAGTCCCTTTTTGATCTCTGTACAAATTCTTCAAAGTAATAAAACTTCATTTATTAATATTAGATTAACGTATACTGAAAGAAATTTCCAAGTGTTTGCTATTTTTTTACTTATAATTGCATGGAAAAATAATTATGGTTAGGAACTGAATTTTTACAGTTATTACTGTAATTTGTGTTAGTAATAAATTATAGTTCTATCGCAAATATATATAGTTCTACCACCGAAAAAGACCCATGGAAAGAACGGTGTTGCTGAAGTATCTAAAAATTCAGTTATATAGATGCAGATCTGAAAATAAATTTTAAACTATCAAAATAATTATTCAAAACTTTCAAACTGATTGCTTATAGAAGGTAAAATTTTTTTCAGGATTGCTTATCATATCTGTGTTTGTCACATAATATATTTTGCCAACAAAATTATGTTCTTATCTATTTATATTTTTCAATAATTTAACGAAATCCGTTCTTTCCGTGCATATTTAAATTACAGTCAAATTGTGGTAATTGCAATCATTTTCTCTCAGTGAAGATAAAATGAAATAATTATATTGATAAAATTGCGATTGAAATATATTTGATTATATTCACTAATTTGCGAGAAATAATTTCAACACAAAGAGTAAATATTCACATGCTTTCCTTGGAAATATTCTCAAAAAGTACGCATGTCGTGTATTTGTAACTATTTACTGCAAAAAAAAAGAGCGAATAAAAAAACGACTAATTAGCGGTAGCTAGGTCTGAAGAGAAGCTTCACACAGTGAACGAGAGATTTCTCAAAATGGAAACGGAACGCTTCCTTAAACCGGAAGAGTCGAGCGCCCGCACGAAGCCCGGGCCTTCGAGCGATGGTGACGAGTCGATTCCATGTCAAGCACGGAAGTCGGCAAAGAGCCCTGATTGCAATCAGCCGAGATTTTCATGCTCATCCGAGACGAATGAATACAAGCGGTACATAAGTTTCGACGAGTTTTATAGAAGATTGCAGTGATCGTGGGAGCCACGTGATCGAGCGAGGGAAGGAAATTGCGAGCAATTTACGTTTCTCCCAATATATACATATATAAGTCTGTCTATCATTGTACACACTTTGTAAAATACGAATTACATGATTTCGCGTTTTAGAGATCACATTATACATACACAGAAAAATATCTGCTGTTTAGAAAGAACAGCCAAAGTATCTAAAAATTTAGCTAGATATAAATCTGAAAAGAATTTCATTAGACTATGAAAATAATTATATAGAACACTCAACATTAATAATTGCAATGCTGCAAAAAGTTTTAACATTTTAAGCGTCCACACATTTAATTTAATGGTCCAAACAAAATTATTTTTAAATTTGTATCTTGCTAAATTTTTAAATACTTCAGCAAAACCTTTTTTCTTCCATGTGTATCTAAAAATTTAGCTAGATGCAGATCATGAAAATGATTTGGTTGGTTATCAAAATAATCAAGAGACACTCAACCTGATTGCTAAATATTACAATTTTTATATAGCATTGCTTATCTCGCTTAAATATCCTAAATAATTATTTTGATGGCCTAGCAAAACTATTTTCAAATCTAAATTTTTAGATACTTCAGCAAAACTGTTCTTTTCATATATTTTCATAAATGTTTATTCGAATACGATATAAATACGATAATATCTAACATTTAGCAGTTCTTCTCCATGTCTCGCTGCTACCAACACTTTTTTTTAACACAATCGTATTTCAAATCACTATATCGATCTCGCGGTCACCAAATCGCAAAATCACGAACGAACGGCTGCCCGCCATCTCGATAGGAAATCTCTTGCGAGGATGTGCAATCTACAGAAAAAGAAATGGCGACGATATCAGAGCGCGTGACGACGCATTGCATTTATCTCGTTGGTGTCTCTCCCGTCCCGCCGATTTCTCGTTCCGTTCCCTCCGGAGCACGTCCTCCCTCTTGTTCCCCTGGCACGGGGCACACACAGATGGGGTCCCTCCATTTTGCGCTCGCATTGTTACTCCAAGTACCCGGCACCCCCCCCCCTTCCCCTTCGCGCGGTGCGGTGTTACAATGCCTAGCCACTCCTGGGCATTGTTACCAGTATTGTTATTATTATCGCTACTGTTGCCGGTTGCGGCCGAGTGGCGAATGGAAAAGCAGAGGGCCGGTGAAGCCAGCTGCTACATCGAGTGTCGCATTAGAGGCAAATTACACTCCCTCCCCTCCCCCTCCTTCTGACCCGCCTATCGTAGCTTTTATCCCACCTCTCCATTTTCCCTCCGTTTTTCCGAAAAGTTTTGACCTATCGAGCTGTCCGCGAAAACCTGTCGGTGATATCAGATCTTTATTATCTGAAACAAGCGCCGTTACAATTGCGTTTTTTATTGTTTACACGTTAACGAATGTTGATAACGTCAACATCGAACTAATTATAAAATAGTGTTGAATTATCTAAATATTTCTAGATAATATATGTAGATATGACTGTCAGAGAAGTATCTTTGATTATAACGAATAGTGCACAAGGAATACTGAACTATAAAATAATGTCGGATATAAGAGAACCAGCAAGAAAGGTAGATATCGTTATTTATTAAGCGTTCTAGAATAGCGAATTCTCTCAAAAAACAATACATAATTGAACAACTAAATAAGAAAAGTTGGAAGCATCGAATACATAAAATAAGATTTAAAAATAAAGATAAAAAGGAAATAAAATATAAAAATAGGAAAGATGAAAGAAATTGAAAAAACAGAATACCTGTCTAATAGGATAATACTAATGGAAAAACAAGACGTAGGACACAAATATAAGTCAAATTTATGCTCAACAAATTATTGTTTAATTTGTATTTAAAATCATGCAGAGAGGTGATACAGCGAATGTTCCATATACTATTCCAAAATTCTGCAACACTGCTGCTAAAAGATCGTTTAAAAAATTTCATGCGGCACAACAGTAGTAACAAATGAGAGAGAGAGAGAGAGAGAGAGAGAGGGGGAGATTAAATTTTAGTATGAAGACTTATTGTTCTTGAATTTAAAAACCAGATATACATGAAAGAGAGAGAGAGAGAGAGAAAGCAGGAAGATCACGATCGCGCAGGATTCAGTTACGTGAATAATAATCATAATAATGGGTTTGCGTACCACCGAGTCTTCGCACTCCCTCTCTCTCTCCTAGTCTCATCCCCCTGCACTGCGGTCGGCAACCCCATGGTGCGCACGCCAGGAGAGGGATCGAATCCCGTAGAGCAGAGGGCGAGTTCAATGCTGTGCAAACACGTCGCTACCGCCGTTTTCGAGATCGGCATAGACGAGAGATGAGAGACGAAACGATCGACAGCGCAATGGTACGACTAGTCACGATTTCCTTTGGCACGATAATGGGAGAAATGGCGTCATTAATTCATGTTCGCCCTTAACATTAGCATTAATCCCCTCAATTCAAGTTCACAATATATTGGCAATATCTTTATTTCTAATTTTTTTTTAATATATAGAAAGACCGTTTTTGTTAAAGTATTTAAAAATTTAGTTGGATATATATATATATATATAGTATATGCAGACAGAGCTGAAAATAATTTTATTAGACCATCCAAATAATTATGTACGATCAGGCCCGGCGAGTTGTGTGTGAATTTGAAAAAATCCATCAAGCTAAAATCAAAATTTAGCTTGATGTGAAAATCCACACCTAAGAAATTCAAGAATTGAATTTAAAATCAACTGTCAATTTTTTTAAACCTTATATGGGGAAAATGCGCGACTGCCGATACTCGCGATGGCAGAACATTGTTCTTGAGTTAAAATTATAATACATCATGAATTAAAATTCACTTGAAAGCTCTTGAATTGTACTTTTAAGTAGATTTTATTTAGAAATAAGTTTTTGTTTTGTTGTAAAAGAAATGTTGAAAATATGCAGAAAACAATATTTAATCAATTTAATCAAAATTCTGACTGCTATCCAAATTTTATCAATGATTTGGTGTTCAGCGTGAAAAAATCTTTAGAATTTGTACTACGACATTTCGGAAAGAATTTCGATGTTGAACAGTGTTAGCTAAATATTCAAGATACCTTACCAAAACCGTTTTTTCGGTACGGAATCTCATGTATATCGCGTATTTTATCTTGTCCATAGATTCTTCATGTCGATCTTTCCTTAAGATTATTAGAAAAGGATTTATTTATGAGTTAAAATTAATTATAAATCAATTTATGAATTTCACTAATATTAGGATACTATCTCCTTTTTTTCCTTCTTTTTCTTTCTTATTATTATAATTATAATATTATTAGATATTATTATTATAATACTGACAAAATATTCTCGTAACGAAGATAGAGATATAAAGAGTTTACACGAAAAATTACACTATTGTGAAAATTTTTCTCCGATGCAGATTTCTGTTTTATAATCGGGGAATGAAATTTTTGGATATCGAAAATTATTAATCCGAAATTCAAGAATTTGACACATCTCAATTGAATTATACAGATTGACGAATTTCTTGGTTGTCAAATGCATACAGTTAATCGAACGTCCTGCAACGCGTGCTCGCATCTCTCAAGAGCACTCCCAGCACCCTCGCATAATAACGCACACATGAATATGTCACTGGCTTTTGCAGTCCGCGTTTCGTCGCGATATCTACACGGACAGAATGCGGCCGACATAATTGCACTCCTTTCTGCACTTCTGTGCCATTCGTGTGGAAGATACTTGCCTATTGATGCATGCGAGTTGCCCCGACGACGCTGCATCTACAGATTAGCGCAAAAGTTATCGAGTTCTGCATGGAAAAAATAATTTTGTTGAAATATCTAAAAATGTAGGTAGAGACAGACTTGAGAATAATATTGTTGGACCAAAATAATTACATAAGAAACTTAAGCATGATAAATAATGCTGCAAAAAGTTTTAACATTTCAGCAACCAGCTTGAGGGTCCTAGATAATTATTTCGATGAGCCCAATAAAATTATTTTCAGATTTGCATCTGGTTAAATTTTTAGATACTTTAATAAAACCATTCACTTAAGTGTGTTTTCCATAATTCATTATATTTTTATTCTCCACTTTTTATATTTACATTTAAATTCTTTATTTTCTCCCAAAGAAATGTAACGTGAACACGACGCTGATTTTTGCTTCAAATGTTACTTTATTTACATAAAATTTTGAGTATTCCTTTTCACAAGATCGGTATGCTTAAAATATGAACTGATAATTATGTTTTTATAAAGCCAAGATATTTAATTTATTATTAAATTAAATTCATATTAATTTATTAAATCGGACGAAAACGATTTTTTTGTGCTTCATCCTGTAGCATACGAACCATAGTTCTTTGCAACGCATTCGTGATACTCGCGCCGAGGGTGCATATATTCGGACTACAAACATCGGCATCCCTTAACAGCGTTTTATCACATCAATCCCCTCGCCTGTCGATTCTGAAAAGATGCTAAAATTAAAAGCCTGAGCTAATGAAAAAGCACGATCTACGTGTCGATAGAGATTTAGCATTTCTTCGCTTCTTCTTTTTCATTGAATAATAACTGAGTGAATAATGACGTGACGAGACATTTTTTACATAAAAAAATCTTTGGGTAATTTGAAGTTAAGTATTTTAATAATGAACAATTTTTTAACACTAGAAGTACCAACATTTTTTATCCACTAAAAAGACCGAGTGAATTAATTACTGTGAAAAGTGAAGAAAGTGATGAAAAACCAAATATTTTATCAGTATAAAAGCTTTATAATTATTGAAAGATAAAAAAATTTCAGAATTCTATCTTTTACACAAGAAATATAACAGTAAAAATTAAAAACAGTCAATAATGACTGGTACTTCTGCACTGAAAGAAAAGATTGGCTGCTGCAGCACATTAGATGGTTAAATATGGCACAGCATTTTTAATTGAGTATAGCAATCAATTTTTGATTGCGTTAGCCAATCAAAATTCTATACTAACATTACGGAAAGACTAACACAATCAACAATCGGTTGCAGTAACCAAAAATTAGCTATTACAACCAATTAAGGCAGCAACCAATCTTTTCTTTCACTGTGTGTCAAGAATTAAGCTCTTTTCAGAGATATTAAAGATATTCTATACATATAGCTATACATGTTTTTATTTTACGTAAACTACGCCATAAAATTGATCAGACTTATTCGCAAGTAAAAATAAGATAAGATAAGATAAAGCGGAATAAAATCACGCGCCATCTTTCCGCAAGAAATTACTCCACGCATCGCTTCGCGGTAACCAGAAAGTCATTTCTATTTGAGGGCTGGAAGACCCCTGGTTTTCAGACATCACGCTGGGTAATCGGTAAGTCATCTCCGGCCGACGGCATTGAGTTAAAACAACAAAAGGGAGGCGGAATCGTGTTTGTCCTCGGGCTACCACTCAGCAGGGTCAACACGGGACAATTAACAGCCCTAATCATAATTTGACGTTAGTTGATCCCCGGTATTCGCAGGTTCATCGTCGTACCGGCGGGCTCTTTGCACGCAGACATCTACACGCGTTAATCCTCTACCTCGAAGCGAACGAGTCTCTGTTATCGATGGACATAATGCTCCCATTAAACAGATATTAAGCGTTAGCTGAATAACGTGATAATTATCAGAATCAATTATCCGAAGAAAATTTTATTCATTCGAACAATATTTATTCGCAATACGTCCATTAAACAGATATTAGTCTAGCTGAATCACACGATGATTATCCGAATCGATTATCTGAAAAAAATTCTATTCATTCAAACAATATTTATTCGCAATAAATTATACACGGAAAGAACGGTTTTGCTAAAGTATTTAAAAATTTAGCTAGATGTAAAAATTTGAAAACAATTTTATTAAATTATCAAAATAATTCTATAGAACGCTCAAGCTGGTTGCTAGAATGTTAATATTTTTTGCAGTTCGTCATGCTTGAGTTCTCTTCATAATTGTTGCTAATTACATTCATGTTCGAGCATGGCAAGTAATACTGCAAATTTTGGGATATAAGTAACCATATTATATCATGTTACGTTTACTTTTTACGTTTCATTTTTACGAAAACAATGTTAACATTGCAATAAAATCGCTTTCAACAGAAAATCAAGTTTCAGAACTTCACTCTATTTATTTCGAAAAACTCCGCAATAAAATACCATTTTTTTATTCACAAAGAAGAGATCTCTTTTTTCATTCTTAATTTCGCCCAAATTTCGCGATGTAGCGATTATCGGTATGGCTTGTTTTATCGCGAACGCACAAGCATTGAAAAATCTCACTAAAGATAAATGTACGTACGCGAGTGGTGGGAGCTTACGTGGCTCGTTTATGCCACGTCGCGTCATAACGAACCCCAACTTCGAGAGAATCACCCAGCCCGAGGCTGTATAAGCCACCAGCCGGATAATCCGGGCGAAGGTTGGTGTCGAGTCAAATTGCCCGAGGAGGCCTGTTGTACCTAGTGAGGGAGGGGGGGGGAGGGCAGGCGGTGTGGCCCGTCGTCGTTTTGCGTCAACCCCCGATGTACTCGCGACGTAATGACGTTACGCTAACTTGATCAATCGTCCACTCTATCCGCCTCCTCTCTCTTCCTCATCCCGACCGACCTCGTCCTGGGCCGCCTACCTACCTACGGGCTTGACTCTGTTCGAGCAGAGGCTAACAGATACTCAATGCCTCCCGAACGCGTG
Organism: Trachymyrmex septentrionalis; assembly: GCF_001594115.1. NCBI lineage: Eukaryota > Metazoa > Arthropoda > Insecta > Hymenoptera > Formicidae > Trachymyrmex > Trachymyrmex septentrionalis. The sequence continues at coordinate 4,181,184 of NW_017305485.1, forward strand.
TCCGACGTGTTCATAGCACACGCGCGATATAATCGCGCCTCCCCTTGACTTCACGTGCCACCCACGAGATTTATCGGCATTTAATGGGCCAACTAATGTCAAACGGCGACACGCGTTACCTGGATATAGGAGAGATCGTTACAACGAGTGAGCGAGAATGAGAGAGAAAGAGAAAAAGTGATGGCGCTGAGTGGGCTTTGACTCGTAGAGTGGAATGAACGGAAAGAAGCTCGAATTACGTTTGACCCTCTCGCGTACATTTGTCCTACGTGTAAGGAGATACTATCAGGATCTGCTTTATATAACAATTCGAAAATAACACTTTGAAATTTTGCGTACTTAGAGAGGTGATTGTTACAGAGGTTATTTTGCCTCATGTTCCGCAATCATACGTTTTCATTGTTTATGTAACAAAATGACAATGAAGAGTAAATGACGGGATACTTCAAATGATCACAAAATTAAATGAAAAACCTAATTAAAATTACTTTATTGAGATGAATCTTGATAACTTTTCTACTATACGATCTTATTTTTGAAAAATCGTACAGAGAATGAACGTTTTTATATATTTATTGAGTACACGTATAATGTATTTTCAAGCCTTTACAAATAACATGAATCTGGATTAATTTTCATTATACTTTTACAAGTACCTATAATTAAACAAAAATTATTAAGTAATTAAAATGATTAAAATTGTTAATATAAAATTATATAATTAAAATTTTTCTATTATTGTATAATGTATTTTTACATATATTTTAACATCTTTGTAAAGAAAATATTTGTAAAGTTATGTTATTAAAAAAGAAAAAAAAAGGGCAAAGATCTATATTTAGCCAAGTGCTCCTGTATAAGTATTTCGAAGAAAAGAAATGCGCAGGACACGAATAATTCATCGCGTGTGCTAATTAATACACATATTGGTAGCAAAAGAATCAAGCAATCGCCACACGGCTTAGAAAGATCCATGACACTTAAACGGATTACGTAGATTTGTTTCCACCAATTAGTTTGAAAAATGTTGACAAGTGTTTTTATGATTTGCCGGTGCCTGAAGAGAACCACATCGTTCAGAGCATGCCGAGTGTTTCTGTCTGAACAAGAATAAACTGCAAGTTAATCGGAAGTTAAAGCCTCGCATTAAGTAAATTTTTGCCGGACTCCTGTGGGTCTTTTCGCAAGGGGTACGACCTGCTCGTCTTCCTAAAATAAATATGGACTGACGTCCCATCTGAAAAACGTTTATACCTGACAGGAGCGCTTTGTGATACTTCGCGATTTGATCCTCTACACAATTAAAAATTTCAAATTTTACGGATGTCTTCATTTTCTATCGATAACTACATGGATTGATAAAAATTTCACCTTTCTTATGTTAAACTGATCTGTTTTTAAGTGTTAGTATTTTTGCTCTGATTTTAAATCTGTTTAGATATAAATAAATGATTCATAGAAAATGATTATTAAATTTAACGTGATAATTTAACATGATTTTTTATTTATCATAAAAGGCAAATCGAACATAAATAAACCATTTAAATGAAAAAAGATTTCATAAAACGTTATTATTGTTAGCAACGTGTTTTTAAAAAGAGATATGTGTTGATTACAACAAAAAATTGGATAAATTCTCTAAATAGGATAAAAATTCCTGATTGTTAGTGTCAAAAATTACATAAAAATTAATCAAAATTACACATTTAACAAAATCACTGTCGACCAATCTTATCGCACAGATTTAATCTTATTACATCTTGTTCAATATAGTTCTGCGTTCAATACAGCTATGCTTATCGAGTGCAAACAAATTTGGTGGAGAAAAAAATAAGCGAAGGTAAATGTTCGGATCTTATTTCGTGGGCGCTGTCCGAAAGTGTGCGAAGCACGCTTTAAAATAAGATTGATTTCACGGGACAGTGTCCAACTCTTTCCGATGCAGCAGGGACGTGCTGGGACTCAATGAACAAAATTCACACATCAGAAGCGCTTGTCGTTCGAGGTCGACATTGTTAGCCTTGAATTTCATGCCTGCGCACCGTGTTCTTACGTACACACCAGTTATATATCCCTATCTTGTTTAACTTTCCCTGTTTACACACCGCATCGCGGCGGGAGCGATGGACAAACGAAACTGACGGACGGCAGTTCCCTTGAAATAACAATTCGCTGCGCATCCGCTCGCCGCGCGCGTTCCGTTTTCATCGTCGAATCTTTCACAGAGCGCAGCCTCCGGATTTATTCGCGCTAGTTTAGGCACGGCGAAGCACGATGTACGCGCGAATCGTACGCGCGCTGAGAAAAATGTTGTTCGGTCGGATTAATCAGAATTCTAGTTGAAAATGGACGAATCAGAATTTTCTCGTTAAATATAGAATTCTAGTTCAGATAATATCCGAATACTGGTTGATATAATCAGAATCTTCTGATTCGTACATCAACCAGACACTTTTCTCACAAGGATTCCAAATTGCAAAAATAATGTCTAAAAACTAATAATAAATCAAATGCCAATTTGAGCCAACACTGGTTATTAGTGTGTATTTTTCTACCATTTATTCAAAGTGAATATTATACGTATACGTTTCGACCTATGGTCAAGTATAAAAAAAACCTCTTCAGTACAAAAAAAAAATAAATTAACAAAATTACATAATGATAGCGCATACGAGTATAAGTTAATAACATGTAAAATGCGAGAAAAACCGTGATGATGATGTCCGAGTTAATCTTGGTCATTAAATTATTAAGTTAACTTAAAAAGAAAAAGATTTTTTGTTTTAAAACGATCGACCAAGAGGTTAAAAATAATTTAAAAAATGCTAACATGAGATTATACGCGAAAAATGGTAAACAAAAAAACTTACATGACTGTCAAGATTGAACTGTTCCTATAAGGTTTGTTGTACACGTTCCATTAGACTTAAAAAAACTAACATTACCAGTCAAAAGATCACGTTTAAAAATAAGGATTCTAGATGGTCAAATCTTATGGATTCTGTACAAAACTTGTGGCCACTTTAATAGAAAATATCTCAAGAACAATGCATTTTTGAAAGAAATATTTCGGATAAAAGTTGTACAAGATTTGAAGAGGACCATAAAATGAATTACTTAGATTTTGAATCCAAGGTAAATGACAAAAAAATTAACCTGGACCTTATTATAAATGGCTCATCTTTCTTAAACCCTACAACTTTCATTTGAAGTATTTATTTGAAGTTATTCGGAATCCTCTCTCCTCTCTCTCTCTCTCTCTCCTTTCCCAACGTGCAAATAATTCCCTAACAATCTTCCAAAACCTCTCGTTCGAAAATAGAACATACCAGGGATGTTAAGTACAAAAGTTCGCGAAGAGATCGATTTGGTTTCGGAAGATCCAAAATCCTATGAGAGCGCGGATCTAGAAGATCCACGTCACATATAATTCCGTCATATATTCTACGTAAGCTCGCGCATAAGTAAATGGCTGTTTGTAGATCTCTCGAAGTCAGAGCGCGGCGTACGTAGCCGAAAACTCGACGAGCTTCGAGTGGATTATCGGTAGAAAAGGAATTAACGAACGGGAGCAGCAAAAGAGGTACTTCCCTCGTCTAGTACCTCTTCGTGGCTTTTAGATAAGGTCTCTCACCCCCTACGCAAAACCGGCCGTGCCACAAAGCGTACGTAAAAACTCACGCAACGAACAACAGCGAGGGCTGCGAGTATTACTTTCCTTCGCGGTAATGCTCCTTAAGATGAATTTACACGGTTCACTTTAATGATGAGCCATTTCTGAAAAAAATTGTCTCAAGCAAATACTGTGTAATAATGAAATCTGTGTATGTTACATTTTCAGGGGTCGTCAAGGGGATTTGTTTAAACTTTGAATAAATATGTAATATTTTATTTTTTTGAAAGTAGCATAGTTAATAAAATTAAAGTCAATAAGTGGAGTTTTTTTTTATATATCTAAATATTTTTAATCTTTTTTTAATTTTATAGAACTTTTAATGTAACGTAGAGTTTTTATTCAATTAGAGAATAGAACTGTTAAATCGATTTTATATGTCGTGAGATTGAATTTTGTAAAAAGTATTATAACAAACTCATCGATGATACAGCGAGGATTTGTTGAAAATTATACAAATTAAGATAGAGGAAAGATAGTACTATTTTTCCGATCGTCACAGAAGAAACGGTTTTGCTGAAGTGTCTAAAAGTTAGCTAGACAGATGTGAAAGTAATTTTATTGAATTATCAAAATAATAATGTAAGACACTCTCGATGATTGCAAGAATATAAAAAAAAAAAGTTTTGCAGCATTGTGCTCGTTATGCCTAAATTTCTTCTACATAATCATTTTAATGGTTCAACACAATTATTTTAAACCTGTAGCTACCTGAATTTTTAGATATTTCAGCAAAATCGTTAATTCTTTCTGTATTTAAATTGGATTTTTCCCAAATAGAAGCTTTGTATTAAAAAATTCTTAATTTTTTCATATTTTTTTACACAAAAAAACCGGTTTTGCTAAAGTATCTAAAATTTTAACTATACAAGATACAGATTTGAAAATAATTTTATCAGTCCCTTAAAATAATTAGAACGATCAAATTAATTAGTAGAATATAAAAACTTTTGCAGTATTGCTCATCACGCTTAAGATTCCTAAATAATTATTTTAATGAACCAAAATTGTTTTCAGATCTGCATGCAGCTAAATTTTTAGATACTTCAGCAAAATCATTCTTTTCGCGCATATATAAAACTGCATCATCGATTCTGTAAAGTTTTTGTACAGTTGAATCTAACAATATATACAAAGCAACACGAACTCTAGAAAACAAAAATTGAATAATAGAGAAAAGTAGTACACCACACGCGGGGCAACCACCGGTATTCTGGCCACGCTCGAGGCGACATCCGAGAGGGGTGAAAGGAATTTTCGAGGGCGGCCGATCCCGCTAATATTCAAAGAATTAGACAGACGGTGGCGGGTCCTCGAGACGCGGTCGGCTGGACGGACCCCTTAAAGTGCTTTCGTTGCATTCTCGACACACGCAACTCCGATGTATAATGGGGGTTATATCGGCTTCGGAAACGAGGTCGGAGCGTACAACAGCCACTCGACGAGGTTACACGCGGTAACATATGCGCTCTATGGATCGGGACGATAAAAATCAGCTACTGCAAAACGATACGCAATAGTTGAGTTTACACTGTACCGATGAAGAGTCCGCCTGACACACCTGACAAATTCGGGCTATGAAAATAACATTCAGAAATAACAGTTTCTACGAGATCATCACAAGATAGAGAAACGAACAGTCAGCAAAAATATTCTTAAACCTAATTTAGGGGATTCATTTTTCTTGAACTTTTGAAATTTAATTTATCATCTGAATATAAGAATTTTTGAAAATTAAGCTAAATGAATAAATGTGTTACAATAAATATGAATTATATTTCTTAATTAATTTTAAATATAGACCTAATTCGCTTGATTTTTAATTTAACGTTTATTCGCTAGATATATGTAACATTGAAAACACAGGAAAATTAATACAATAAAAAGTTTATATATATATAAAAATAATGATAAAGTCTTGATATTTTTGTAAGAGACGATTGATTTGAAATTGACCGAAGAATTCAGTTCGAAGAAAAATTCTGTATATCTGATTTGTTGATATAACGAGAGTTAGTCGATGAATTTTGTTGCTTGGTTTATTCAGAACAGAGAAGGTAGCTTTTGAGTTTTCAGTTGGAACAGTCGCGTGCGATTAGGGTCGCTCGAGACTGCTTTTACGGCAATTGAGCTAAGCGATCGTGGAAGTTGTGCAGTCGTCTGGACGGAATCGAGATCGACATCTGCTTATGACAGAAGCGCGTTATAATCCGCGCTATATGCATTATGTACGATCCATAGAGGCTTGATCGCATCCGAGCCAGGCTTCATAATCCAAAATATATCTTACCGCTTGATTACATTTTTTAACAGGTTTTGTTATCGCAAAACATATGTAAAATAACATCGATATAAATATAAGTTTGGTAATATATGTACCTACAGTATTTCATTTTTATATTCTTATTTTCAAATATCCGAATAACAACAAGTTATTATTAATTAAAATATTGAATAGGGAATAGACAGTAACAATAATTTATTAATAATGTTCATTTCTATCAATGTAGTTTAACTTGCTTTTTATCTTCTTTTCTGAGTTATTACAAAAAAGTAAAAAAAAAATAAATTAAATCGAAATTAAGATTAATCTACATAGAAATGGACACAACAGAATTTATTACTAAAAGAAATAGACAAATCATTGTTACTAAGATTTATTCCTCTTTCAATATTTTCATTTAAGAAGGATATTAATTACTTTGTTACAAAAATTGTGAGTTGTAAAATGGTTAGGGGTTTTCGTTAATTTTGGGACACGTTTTTATGTATTATTACGCAATAGACGTGAGACAAAAGATATATTTTGATCAAGATTTTGAATTTCTAAGTACCGATCACTGCTGTTTCTCGTAAGGGACAAACAATTGTAGTTCCACGAGATTATTTTTGAGATCCAATCCTCACCTAAAATTCACACAATAGAAAATTGAGAGATTCTCGGTGATTCTTCCGATAAAAATAATACATAAAACTCGTATTATTTTCCTCCTCAACACTGAGTATCCGCATAAAGTGAACGAGGCGTTAAATTCCCCTCGAAGAAATAACACAGTCCTCTAAACCGTGGATTACGGACTTAGAGCATCGGAATAAGGAATAGCTACAGACCGATTCAAAATGCGTTTAACAAAGGCTCGTAGCTCCGTCCCGAAAAAACATCCAAGGGTCTTGGTGATAGTTCGCGTACGAGATATGTCATCCGTTCTATTTCGACATAAAGAGCGACTCAACGCGGTCGATTTTAGGCTTTACTTCCAAGAACTTCGTAGAATGTTCATAGAATGTCCCAAACATCGCGCCTGTTCTCTCCACTATACAGTATGTCTCTATATAGATTCGCATATATCGTCTACATAACGAAATTTCCTGACTTAGGTTTATCATTCTTACTCCATAGATGATGATATATTCGATTATATTTGCTTTAAATATGTCATTGTATTGGAAAGAATAATTTTGTTGAAATTATACAGATCTGAGAATAATTTTGTTCGATCAAGATGGATCAAGATCATTATATAGAAAATTTAAACACGATAAAAAAAATGCTATAAAAAATTTTACATTCTAGCAATCAGTTTGAGCGTCCTACATAATTATTTTGATAGTTTAAATTATTTTCAATTCTATATGTAGCTACATTTTTAGATATTTTTATTAAAACTGTTTCTTTCTTTCCTGTCTAATCTTTTTATCAAAGATGCACGAGTAATTTAAAAGAGCTAGAAAAAGTTCCTTTTCAATGAAAGATCCATTTATGTTTAATGTAAGAACATATAGATTATAACATTAATATTGCTGTATTTAATAAAGACTTAATTGTGCGTTTTATGTGTGCTTTACAGGTGAAGATATGGTTCCAAAATCATCGGTATAAATGTAAGAGGCAAGCGAAAGAAAAAGCCATGGCCGAGCAAAACGCCCAAAATCAGGTAATTACGCAAATTTCGAAGTCTTGTGCAAACCGCTTCGAAAGTGACACGTACGTTGAATATAATATTACGAATTTCGCGAAGACGCACCATGTCGATGACTTCTATTATGTCTAAGGAATTCATAAACGCTATTTGTTTGTAATAATCGTTAAGCGATAGACGACATATATTGCATAGTTTATAATAATCTTTGAATCTATTTATTGTCATGAAATTATATATAGATAGAATAAGAAATTGTGATTCCCTGGTCAAGAAATTTAATTGTTGAAAACTAATGCGCAATGTATTGTTATAGATGATATCGAAAGTAATAAAATATATTATGTATATAGTAAAAAGTGTTTGTGAGCTATTTTGGCTAGAAAAAAATCACACCAAAATTTTCATAATCGCGACCGATGTAATCGGATGTCAAACGTATTATTTCGTGCATTCGGCATCGAGATGCCATCGCGTCTTCGGATCATTCCAGCGATTTTAAAACAATGACAGTCCGCACTCGACGAAAATGTCGCGTCATGTAGTGTCGACCAATCCGAAATGAAATGGCTTTAAATGAGAAATATCGCGGAAGCCGCATAAATCCTCGCATCCGCATCATATTTCGTTTCGAGAGTTGCCACTCGACCGCTCGAAGCGATTTTGCATTTATTTTGTTATGTCATTTGGGATTTCCGAGGGATATCGCGCCGTGCGTCGTCGACAGAACGATAAAATTGCTCGCGTTGAGCACGTAATCACGCGCCCGTCGCATTTCACATGGCTCAAAAATATAGCGCGAGATTACAGAGTCGAGTAAAATAGCGAATTTGTGCGTCCGATGAAATTCAATATTCGCTATAATCCAAGTTAAAAATACGTGGGACGCTGAGTAATATTGACCGGGATAACTACGTCACACGTGAAGGTAGAAATGAAACGCTTCAGTGTATATTATTTTCGCAGTTCAAAAAAAGCGTGACTTTAATGAGGAACAGTTCGCACAGAATATCCTTAAATCCAATAAAATATAAACACGAAATTTATACGGAGAGGTAGGTTTTGCTGAAATATTTAAAAATTTAGGTAGATACAGATCTGAAAATAATTTTGTTGATTCATCAAAATAATTATGTATAAGACGCTCTTAACAAGTGTTATAAAATTTAAACATCAAATTTATTCATTAAATAAAATTTAAATTGTATGGACTATTTAACTATTTAAATAGTCAAATGTCAATAGTCAATAGTTATATGCTAAATAGATACTATTTAACAAAAATCTGTTCACGCATTATATTTTATAACTTATTTTTTGACGTCAAATACTGAAATAAATAAATTCCGCATTGAAAAATTTAGCTAATTGTACGATAAAACTTACTTAGAATTAAAAAAAAATACAAAGGATTTTATATAATTTTATCTTAATTTATTAATTTTTATTACTAATTTATTCATTTACATTGCTCACTCCTATCAGTAATATAAATGAATTAATTAGTAATAAAATCGTTTTAATATTGTATCCTTTTTGACTGATTTCTTTTTAAATATTTGCATTGCAAAAAAGATGTGTACATGCATTTCTTATCTACAAAGTTAATTTTGCAATTAACAATTAGTTTGTTGTGAAAATAAATCCCCGGACGGATTAAAAAGTACTGTAATAATCTGTCAACCTCTCCGTTTAATCTTTCGAACATCATAATTTTCAGCGTCGTCTTTCAGATTTTTAGAGTCTATCTACTGAAATAAGCGGTACACGTTCACGTATACATAAACATATACACACGTAAAGAATACTCGGCTTGTATCGCTGTATTAAAATAATCGATACTTTACCGTCGATAGTAATCGAGTGCTTGAATACGCTGAAGTGTATCGTGAGCATTTCTAATGGAAACGCGATCGCCGAGATACCGTAGCTGCTACTTCGAAACGTGCCGTGTCTTTCAGATCTTTTACCAGATACTCACATAACCGAATACGAATTGCTCCCTCTCTGTGTCCCCCTGTTTTTCAAAGAATATTATTCAAAAGAGACGTCAGAACGATCATCGTGATACACACTTCGGAATTTTTTTTGAATAAATTAGGATGTCACGTATGCGTCGTCACGAAAGTAGCAGACCCACTTTAACGCGACGGATTCTCCAAACATACGACGATAAATACGATTGCGCGATTTACATAATCAGGGTTGCCGCAAAACTGGAAATCAGAGAAATTAGGAACGCTCAAGGAAACTAGGGAAAAGTCAGAAAATTTTGCAAAATTTTTTGGCAAATAAAAATTCTTGGTTTTAAATAAATATAAAATATGCGTACATTACACTTACACAAGAACATTACTGACTTAACAATTAAATAAAAACGGTGCAAACAATATTAATAATATTTACGTTGTCATAAACGTTGTTAAATTGCTCTCTCAATAAAATATTTGAGGTTTTTCAAATCAGGATGAAAATTTCAAAAATTTCGAAATATTATTGAAATCATCAGAGAAAGTCATGAAATTTTGTCTGAAAATCAAGGAAAAGTTATAGAATTTAGGATAAGGGATTTGTTACGACTCTGATAATTTCTAAACATTGACGTAATAAAAAATTTCCAAGTCTAGAATACGATCAGGTGATCAAGAAAAAAGGTCAATTAAATTCAAACTTCTATATTTTTTCTTTCCTTAAAATTTAAAAGAAGCTTGTAAAATAACTTCGTTTCCTCGACTACTTGATGATAAATACGATTGCACGATAACTTGTAAACGACATCACGCAATAAAAAATTTGTAAGAATGCAATTGAATGATCAAGAAACAAAAGAAAGAAAGTCAAATTCAGACTTTTATATCCGTACTTTTTTGTCTTAAAATATAGAAAATGTTTGTAACATAAAGCTTTTATCGCCATTTAAATTTTATTCCAGAGTCTTTACTTCATATAGATTATTATGACCAAACAATGATTTATCATGTAAGAAAAAACGCTAAGTATAAAAGTATATTTGTCATAATTGCAAAAGTTGATGAAATGATGTCGAAAGTGTCGAAGTAAAAGATAGCAATACGATCTTTGCACGAGGAATTAATAATATTTATCACAAAAATCTAAGTTGTAAAGAGTAATTCGCCAGAAGAAAGAAGAAAGATATAATTAAATTGGCGTAAGAGTTACACGGAAAGAACGATATTTTGCTAAAGTATTTAAAGTATTTAACTAGATACAGATCTAAAAATAATTTTGTTGGAAACATCAACAGAATTATAGGGAATTCAAAATATAATAAAAGCGATTTTGTAAACATTTTGATATCCTATGTAGAGTTTTACAATCGGCTCAGTGCTAAGTCATTATTAGTTGTTACAATTCAAGTACTGGTAAATTAGCCCAATACTAGCTAAGCTGGATGATAACTTGGGTCCAGTACTGACAAACAGTACTGGCCCAGTCATTTTAGCCAGTCATTTGCCAGTAATCATAACGGCCCAGTACTGGTTGATAAAAGTCTATTCCCACCTCAAGTTCCGAACTGGTGTACACTGATGTGTAAATTAGAGTGAGACAGCTGTAGTTTCTTTCACTCTAACTTGTTGCACTGAACTAGTCCAGAATTCTTGGAAAAAGAACAGGCCCAGAAAGTTAGCTCAGTTGACAGTCGTAGCGTTGACTAAACGTTGGGGTTTCTAGGTTGTTAGGATCCCTATATGGAATTTTCATCAGTTTAAGCATCCTATATAATTATTTTGATAGTTCAACGAAATTATTTTCAGATCTGTATCTATAGCTACATTTTTCGATGCTTCAGCAAAACTGAAGTTCTTTACTTATAGGCACAAGGTATCGCGCGTGTCCTTCACATGCCAAAGTGACACTTCGTTATCGCTTTAGGCAAATGATATTTTCACGAAATATGCGGACAAGTGTTATCGTCGCACACGGATGCAGTGCGAAGGCATAAGCGGATTTACGTAGCGCACTTTTACACGTCGAGGGACGACGCGCGTATAACATCGCTCATTGAAATTCGATGAAAATATACGCATAGTTTACGCGAGGACGAAGCATACTTTTAAATGATACGCGCAATTTTTTCCACCTCGCGGTATTATCATGTCCGATGAGCTTTGCGCGTTTATCGATTATTCAGAAATGTGCCTCCAGAAAAAAAGGAATTTTACCGTCGCGGAGAAACCGTAGATACTGTATACAGGATGTAAATGTGACAAAATTTCACCGGCGCGATCGATCGTTCGATATCGCAGTCAAACCACTTTATTGATGAAAGAGCACAAAATCCGATAGATTTATATTCGTAGAAAAAAAAAATGATCTACACTGAAAGAACGATACTGCTGAAATATTAAAAAATTTAGCTATGATACAAATTTGGAAATAACGTTTGTTCTTTGTACTTATAAAGATTTATTTAGATAAAAAATATTTAGATAAAAAAATATTTTGTCACTAAAAGCGTGAATGTTAATTATAATTTGCGTTACATTAACTAAGAATGGCCTACTTTCTCGTACGTTAAAATTTACGTATCGATAGCCATTGTTACGTCACTCAATATTGATAGCATTCTATAAGGATTAAAGAGGATTTAGTTTACCGTAAAGCATACAATCCTTAACAGTAATACGGTACGAAATGTATTGTTCCTCCTTTGCCTCGTGTAAGGATTCTTGATATCGGGATAAAAGTGTACTAAAGTGTCGCTCTCTTTTAAATCCGATTTAAAGGACCGAGGTTCGAACGGTGCCCACCGCGAAAAATCGATGGAAATCACGTAGGTCATCGAAATCGGAGCTGTGTCCTGGACCCTGGCAATACAATGGACTCAACGTTGCGTCGCGTTTGCCTCGTAAACAGCCGTATAGCATTAATGGCGTTGAAAGTTATCTGATGGGCCGATCTGCGAGGGCAAGCGATTCTTCCGCCCGCCAGCCGCCCTGTAATTTACTCGTTAGTTCGTCGTGCTTCCGTGGACATGTTTTCATTACCTTCTCTCTCTTCTTCCCGACGCGATCTTCCACCCGCGTTGTTACCGTCAATAACACGACTGGCTGCTTTATTTCGTTGTTATCATCGCTTCGAAGGAAGACCGATCATAGCTTGGGAAGCTGCTATGTCTCAATTTTTCTGATGTGAAGTAACTGCGCGAGTAGTCCGCAATCGTTTCATTTGCAAAATTATTGTAATTAATTTTTTAGATAGAAACATAAGTGCCTACACAGAAAGAACGAAGATTTTATTGAATGTTCGTGAATTTAATATTTCGCAATTTATGTCATCTTGTCACGTCAGTTACATCAACTATTAATACCAACTATTGGTAACCTTTCAAGAATCAAACTGATTAATTCCATCTTTTACAAATTTTTTAAATTTCAGTATCAGAACGACATGGTTAGTTAGTAACTTTCATCAATTTTGTAACACTTCTTATTTTATGATGTTAACCGGTTTGGCTTCTGACGGACTCATTGCGTTTGATGTACATGAAAGATTGAGAATACACGATTAGAAAATTACACAATATTAAATTAATCAGTAATATACAGTTTCAGCAATTTTTAAAGCAATAAAGTTAGAATGTAGATACGATTCGTCTGCCTCGAAATTGTTTAGACGCAGATTTATTGAATGTTGAGAGATATAGAATACTATATGTTCAGGATAGCTCGATCATCGCACGAAAGGAAGAAGGCGTCCCTTCGTCATTGGCGAGGACGACGTCGACGAAGGGACGACTTCTCCGACGCGCCGGTGTAGCCTACGTTCAGATTTTCCCTCCTTTTTTCATTTTATTCCATTTCCCCCTTCATGGAGGTAAAAAAATTCAAGTATCGGTGAGCGAACAAGCAAGAAGGGTAGAGAAGGGTGAAGAGGGAAAAACGAAGAGCGAAGGAGAATACAGGACTAAAAGGGCAGAGAGAGAGAGAGAGAGATGGAAGGATGAAAGCGACTGAGAGAAAAACAAGGAAAGTAAAAAGGAAAAAGAGAAAGAGAGAGAGAGAGAGAGAGAGAGAGAGAGAGAGAGAGAGGGTGAGAGATTCTGCAGGGGAGCACCGAAACAGGCTCTCGAGGACCGGTCGCCATCTTGCCGTGAGTACAGTCACGCGCAATACCTGAGCGCAAATAGAGATTACCTGCTGCTTTCAGTTTTATCACCAACTTCTCGTTTTCCACGAGTTGCAGATTTCCGTTCTCAGAGAGAAGAGTTCTCAGAGAGAACTCAGACAATAAGCACGACCAAAAACATAAGACGTTTTAAAGAGACGGTTTTTAAAGGACTCTTAAAAGATGTCTTTAAGACATCTCAATTTTGGACTTTTTATTGTCTGACAATGAGAAATTTCATTCGTCGGCTTTTTCACTAAGGAGAAAACTTGGTGTTTCTCGTGTATGTTTTTTTTTTGCCTAGCAAAGCTGACGTTAGAATAGCTAGAAGAATCAGAATTAAGTATTCGGAGGTTCCTGACGATGTGAGGATGAATGTATTGCAAAGGGAAGGGCAATGTAATTAATCAGAAAGTCGCCCCATTATGCGCCTTTTTCTTCCCGGTGGCCTCCCGCCGAACAAAGGAGAAACATTAAAAGATTTCCGTCGGGGCCTCTCGTTTCCGCGAGAAATGGAATTCAATGAGTCTCGCAAACGTACTGCTTGCTTTTAAAATCTAATAACTGCCGTTACGTCATCGCGCGTGCGCGCGCGTAATTGCATTACACGTCATGTCGTGCATTTGAGATGGTGAAGGCTAGTTTCACTCTGTTTGCTAATGATTTATTAATCATATCACGGTACACGTCAACGTATCTACTAAACACGAATTGAAATTAATATCGGAAATACACTGACGCTGGTAATTATGAATTTATAAGGACATTTTCATGCGAAATGGATCAAAAATAGATTTTCTGTTTTTTTTTTTTTTTTTTTTTTTTTGTATATTTGTCATCCGAGAATTGTTAAACGGAAAAAGAATTTAGCTACACGGAAAGAAATTTTAATGAAGCTATCTAAATATTTAATTAAATACAGATCTCAAAATAATTTTTTAGATTCAAAATAATTTTGTTTAGATTCAAAATAATTACTTACAATAAGACGCTCAAATTACACCGAAAGAAATGCTTGATATATGAATAACCATTTATTTTATTGGTATGTGACTAACAAAAACTTTCTTACTTTTTAATTAAATAAATTTTCCACAATCAAAATTTGATTATTCTAATCAAGTTTTAATTAGAATAATACAAATAAAAACACAATACAAACAAAGCTTTCTTATTTTATAATTAAAAAATATTGCTCTAATCAAAATTTGGTTTTTGTAACTAGAATGTTAAACATTTTTGCAGTATTATTTGAGCACAACATTAAGCATTCTGCACAACTATTTTAGTCCAACAAAATTATTTTCAAATAACCATTTTTTCGTGTAAAGTAAATACAAGTTTGAAAATAATTTTATTGAGCTATTAAAGCTAAAAAAAAATTTTGTAAAACGCTTAAATGTTGATATAATAATACTATAAAAAGTTGTAACATTCTAGCAATCAATTTGAGTGTCCTACATAATTATTTTGATCTAAACAAAATTATATTCAGAACTGTATCTAATAAATTTTGAGGTACTTTCATCCGTTCTTTCTGTCTACAATTAATTCGTGAAATGAAAGGAAACCGATTATCTACTACACGGTATAAAAATATAAGAGTATTCAATAAGATACAAGAGAGAATTGATTTCGTTGCAATCGGACCAGGCGATCGGGGTGTTCAGAAGTTCAGAATCTCGGCAACGCGACCCAGGCCTGGCATTCATAAAGGTATTACTACTCGGGCACCCAACAACGCAGGCATTTTCGCCGGAAATCGTTTAACGCGCGTTAAAGTGGCTAAAGTGGCGTGACGCGTGACGCGCGCGCGGACCGTCATGCGTTTAGCGTAATCGTCACTTTGTCAGCTTGAAGTGCACGGCATGCCTGCACTTATGCCCTCGCAAACGGCAACGCGAAACGTAAGTTCGTACCGGCCACTCGAATCAAATCGGTCGTATACCTCCCGGGCACTCGACACTGGCCGGATTTGCATAAAAGTATCTGCTCTCGCGCGACAAAAAAAATTCATTGCCCGCATAAACCTTTTCGCCGCGTTCCATCGGTCGGTTTAATCTCTCTCTCTCTCTCTCTCTCTCTCTCTCTCTTTCCCCTCTCTCTCCCCCTTTTTTTATCTATCCATATTCATCGCAGCGATTTTGAAAATAAACGTGAAAATATCATACATTCTGAAGCTCTTTTTTTCGAAGTAAAAAACAAGAAATTATAATTATATTCTACACATTTACCTTGATAATGCGTTTGACAATAGAAAGCAACATTCTAAAAGATATCGATGTGGTTTAACACCATACGGTGTCTATATAATTCATTGTGTTGATGTTAATATTAATGATGTGGATTTAATATTACGAATTTTAAATTCACACCATGATGGTATCAATATTAACTCCAGCAGCTATAAATCCACCATCATTGTTTCTCTTTTTAAATTACTAAGAAATCACGAGCATCAGGCGAGCAAAGGACGTTATTTTTCAGCGCAATCGTATTATTAAAGTCTCACTGGCGAAGAGATCGAAGAGGAATGTCGTGTACCGAATGTTGATACAGCTGAGTGGTCGTTCTGGCAGGTATTCGGTCTGCTTGCTCCGGCTTCTGTTTGGTATGCCGTGGGGTTGACGTACAGAACAGGGCTGTCTCTACACCCACGGATCTCTTGTGCGAATAGAAAACGTGATTTCCCTCGAATTAACATATCGCAGTCCTGAATTTTTAATCGAGTTGATAACAAAATGTAGAATCTTCTACTCCTCGCGTAGTCGCAAAATCATTTTGTCAAAGCAGGAAAATGTAAATTGATAACAGAAAATTTATTAATTAACCCATAGATTAAAGAAAGATTAATTTGTCTAAGAGTACGAAATTAATAAAAATTAAGAAAATATGTTGAAGGATGCCACCCAGTTAAAAATGCAAATTTGAAATACAAAGCGACAGAGGAAATATAGTCAATTAATCTAAAGAAATAACGAGAAAGATTGATTTATCTAAGAAATACCAAGTTAATAAAAATTAAGAAAATATGTGAAGGATTTCTCCTTTTAATTAAAGATACAAAATTTGAAATATAAATCGACAGAAGAAAGATTTATATTTATTATTCATTTAAGAATTATAAATTTAATAAAAAATTAAAGAAATATGAGAAAGATTGCCTCTCTCTCTCTCTCTCTCTCTCTCTCTCTCTCTCTCTCTCTCTCTGTCTCTCTTCAATTGTAAAATACATAAACTTGAAATATATTTTCTACATATATAATACGTGTATAGATATATGAAGAAGTGCTTCACTCTAATTCTAAAATTTCTAAACTGGGGAAATTTTATGCTACGGGCAGTACGCGGGCCGAGTCTACGGTAGCCGGTACTGTTTATTCGTAACGAGAGAGTCCATCGTGCGCTTCGTCGTAGCAGTGAATGCTGATCACGGGATATCGTGCGGGTTAAGTGTCTTACCGGGCCTACCGCGCTGCGCGTGTTTACTCGGAACACAGAAGCGCTCAGCTCAAGTCCTCGCCAGCCTACGTATACCGCGTTTGTTCACGCAGCGCTCGTCGAGCTGGGAAATTGCGCTGAAGCGCGCGCTTAAAGTGCGTACACTTGTACTAAGAAACTTTGGCAAACGGTTTCGATAATTCACCGGAGACGATCAGTAGCCCGCGTGCATGAGCGCGCGCGCGCGCTCACGCACACACACACACACACGCGCGCGCGCGCGCGCGCACACACACACACACAGAGGTCCGTTTAAAAAGACCGCAAAACGAATAGTTCGTAAATATCTGTGTCGAGCCAGTGGATTTGCTTAGAATTTATATTCTCTAAATAAATTATACTCTCTGAATTTATACTCTCTGAATCAGTGAGATTCGACTGAAAAAAGAAAGAAATTCGAGCGTTTCGTGTGATTAAACTATCGATATTTGCACGTCCGCTCCAATATCATATCCATTGAATTTATACATTAAAGCAAGGTTAGCTAGATTAAGGATTCCACATTTGATTGATTTTTTTACTTGAATTTCGCTGTGAATGTACTAATTCTCAGTGGCGTATTTGGGATTGATATCACAGTGGACAGATTAGCCACTGATTCAGATTTAGAGAATACAGATCCTAATATCCTTCTTTTTACTTTAAATTAAAATATAGATCGAAACAAAAAATTTCATAGCGCTATTTCATTTGTATCATGTTTTTAAAAAATTATTATTATTATTTTACAATTATACCTGTTTCTTGAATTGCAATACGATTATTTTTAACTAAATTATGAGCAATTAAAGTTAAAATGTTATCCTTTTTATTTAATCCGCGATAATTCAATAACAAAAAATTTTAGGAAATTTTAAAAAAACGATTTTATAGGAAAAATTTTTAGTTTTTACAATAAACAGTC